>NC_133662.1:258689375-258926211 GCF_037893015.1 Macrotis lagotis | reverse complement strand
ACTCTCAATGACTAAATGAAAATTAAGTCCGATTGGTGACACAGAGATTCTGCTCAGGTCTTAGGAGAACCCAGAAGTAATGTGCAACTGATTCTAGGAGGCCTTGAGTGGGAGGAGGCTTGATGCTCCTTCGCCTTGGATTGCATGTTGAGTCAAGTTGAAAAATCCACTGAATTTGAGCTCCAGATGAGATCACCATGGATAGGGATTTATAGGTGATAAATTAGGGCATTTTTTTTTTTAACATGACCTCCTAGACTGAAGACATAAATCTGCGTCTGGGGAAAAGATCCAGGGATGGGTGGCTACCATTGACAAGGCAGAGTTTGGCCTCAGGCGATGAGGACCATGGAGAGCTATTCATCCACCTGGCTCTTTTGGTGAGCCCAACTCTCTACCAGAAGTTGGAGGGTATACAAAGGAAAAAGCTCTCAACACTCTTGGATAAATACACCCATGTGTGATGACTAGAAGACAAAGGGAATTAGAAGCTGGGTTGCTAAATAATTATAACTGCAAGGTCTTGCCGAATCCATAGATATTTCAATGCAGAAACAATCAGAGCAGAACCCCAAAGGCCATTTAGGAAGGACTTTGGGGGGGTGGAGATTTGATTTGGACCTAGAAAGAAAGTACGGGCATGGGTTGGCAAAGAGGTGGGAAAAGCTTTCTGAAACAGGGAAAGCAAAGTATTCAGGGGCGCAGATGCCACTGTGGGTGGGCAAGCTCATAGCAGCTGTTTCTCTAAACCTTGACTTTGCTTGAACCCCAACCTGCACACTCCCCAACCCCCTCAAAGTCATAATAGAAGCATTTTCACATGGTACAAAAAAGAGTTCATAGAGAATGGGGAGAAGTGGAAAGAACAGCTTGGTCATGGATATAGTCACTAGGGGTAAAGAGGAAGTCCAACCTTTGTCCCTTGGTGGTTGGGGAAGAAGGTGAGCCCTGAAAGAGGGGCACCGTGGATGCTCACTTAGGGAGAGGAGAGGCAGGTGGTTCTGGTCCAGCTGATTCTAGCATCACAGATTCAGGGTTGAGGGTCCAGTCCCCTCATTTTTACAGATAAGAACTGAGACCTAGGGAGAAAAGTGACTTGAGCATAGTTAAACAGGTAGGAATTGAAGGTACACAAAATGGAGGGACTGTGTAGAAAAAGGGAGTAGAATATTATAAACTTGGAATTGAAAGGACCATGTAGTCCAATGCTCTCCTTTTTAGCGAAGAGGAAAACTGAGTCTCATAAAAGTAAAATGATTTTCTCATGGTTGCAGCTAGTATCAGAGGCAGGATTTGAATACAGGACATGGACCCAGTGCTTCAAAGGCTATCCCTTTATCACTGACTTTATTTTCCAGTCAATGAAAGAAGGCCTTTCAGTAGGAATTGCCTACAGATGTATCACTGACTGGTCATCATGAGGAAAATGACAGCTGAGGGCAAATATTCAGAAAGCTTGGGGTGTATGGAGGCAGGTGGAAGTTAGAGAGAAAGGAGACAATGAGCAAAGACAGGAGATTGCTGCAGTAGTCCCAGGGGCACATGATGCAGGTCTGGCTTAGTCTGGCAGAGGAACTAGGGAAGGAGGAACCACTCATTGAGATTTAGTTAAGGGCTTCAGGTCACTCTCTAATACTGGGGACTGATAAGAAGGGGCTGATCTTCCTTGAGAGAGGGAGTTTGCTCACTGGGAGAATTTCTCAATACCATTGAAATCCAGATCTACTCATCCCATGTACCAGGCACCATATTAGGTCCTTGAATATAAAAATCATAGAGAAACAGGTTATGCCTTTGAGCAGTTTGCACTCTGTTGAGGATTACATAATACACACATTTAAAAAACAATACAAAATTTTCTGTTATCTTTCTATCTATCCATCCAGTCATCTATCCATCTAAATGTCCATTCATCCATCTATCTATCCTCTATCCATCCATTCACTTTCTATCTATTCATTTATCTAACTATCCATCTACCTGTCTATTTATCTATCCATCCTCTCTCTCTGTCTCTGTCTCTGTCTCTGATATATCTACATGACAATGTATAGAGACCTACATATAAACTCAAAACACATGATCATGTTTTTAGGGCCCAGGTATTAGCAGCTAGGTAGATGATAGGGAAGAGTATGTAGAAGGTGACACTCGAGTTAGTCTTGAAGGAAACAAAAAGATTCCAAGAGCTTTCAGAGGCAGAGTCGAGGAGGAGGGTCTTTCTGGGAATGGGGTAGAGCCAAAGGCTTGATGATTTGAGATGGCGCCTTATAAATAAGTAATAGTACTAAGGCTGAACTGACTAGACTTTGGACTCAGTGAAGGGATTATTATTACATGTGTAATAAGGCTGGGAAGATTGTTTGGGGATGACTTCAATCCTCGAGAGGAACACGGAGATACAAAGTCAGCAAATCATGGCTCCTGACCAGGGCACTTGGCATCCAG
This sequence comes from Macrotis lagotis, assembly GCF_037893015.1. Lineage (NCBI taxonomy): Eukaryota > Metazoa > Chordata > Mammalia > Peramelemorphia > Peramelidae > Macrotis > Macrotis lagotis. The sequence continues at coordinate 258,923,763 of NC_133662.1, read as the reverse complement.
AAGAGGTGAGAATTCAGTCTGGAGTCTTGTAGGATGGCAAGATTTTGGAATATTATGGAGAAGCTGGAAATGGTTTCTCTTTGGAAGAAAACTTGGGTAAGGAGTACTCATGTCCATCTTGTTCTTCAGTTGGATTATTCATTAACTGCCCCCAGAGAGGGAAATGTCTTCCACTTTGGACAGGTCAGAGGGAGGGATGTCTCCCTCCATCCTCACCCCATAACATTGCCTTGTTTGGGTGTTTCCGTAGGATTCAGGGTCAGACTTTCCCTTTGATCCCCCAGCTCAAGTCTCTCTATCTGAGCATGCTTGAATGATGACGAGGAGCTGCTCTCCATCTGTACAGAACCCTTTTCAGGCAGCTGGGGTTGAAATCATTCCTCTGTTCTGCAGGAACAGTTCCTGTTTATTGAAGATTTCCTGGTGGGCCTTTTCTTTCTTTCTTTCTTTCTTTCTTTCTTTCTTTCTTTCTTTCTTTTCTTTCTTTCTTTCTTTCTTTCTTTCTTTCTTTCTTTCTTTCTTTCCTTCTTTCTTTCTTTCTTTCCTTCCTTCCTTTCTTCCTTTCTTTCTTTCCTTCCTTCCTTCCCTCCTTTCCTTCCTCCCCCCTAGTCCTTTCCTTCCTTCCTCCCTCCCTTCTTTTCTTTCTTCTTCTTTTCTCTTCTTTCTTTCTTTCTTTCTTTCTTTCTTTCTTTCTTCTTTTCTTTCTTCCTTCCTTCCTTCCTTTTTTCCTTCCTTCCTTCCCTCCCTCCTTCCTCCCTCCCTCTCCCTCCTTTCCTTCCTCCCTCCCTCTTTCTTTCTTTCTTTCTTTCTTTCTTTCTTTCTTTCTTCTTTCCTTCCTTCCTTCCTTTTTTCTTTCTTTCTTTCTTTCTTTCTTTCTTTCTTTCTTTCTTTCTTTCTTTCTTTCTTTCTTTCTTTCTTTCTTTCTTTCCTCTCTTTCTTTCTTTCCTCTCTTTCTTTCTTTCCTCTCTTTCTTCTCTCTCTGTCTTCTTCCTTCCTTCTTCCTTCCTTCAATGTCTGAAGTCACATTTGAACTCAGGTCCTCCTGACTCCAGGACCTGACTGCCCTGAGCTAACTAGCTGCCCCAATGGGTCTTATTTTCTAAGCCTCTAATCATCTTTGTGGATCTTCTTTGGTCTGTATTTAAATGGGACCACCCAAACTGACTGCAGGAATCTTGAAGATGTCTGGCTTAGGCCAAGCATATTGGGGGGTTGGTGAGAGAAACTCACCTGCCTGTTCATCCATGTTAAGCTGTGACTCCTTCTATGTAGGACAATGACCTTTACCCTGAAATCTGTGACCTTGTCACAAAAAATTCTGACAATTGTTGTAATTGTATGAAATTCTGCAAGAGAAGCCCTCCCCAGGGGAGATGGAAAGCTGTAAAGAATAAAATTCTGATGACCCCCACAAGCAAATGATTTTGACAGTAGCTTGGGTGTAGTGGTCAGAATACTAGGCTTAGGAAGACCTGGTTTCAAATCCAGCCTGGTTGTATGATCCTGGGTAAGTCCCTTAACCTCTTCTCTTTAAAATGGTGATAATAATAATGCCGTGAAAATCAGATGAGATAATGTAAATATTAATTTTTGGCTTCCAAACTAAAATACAGCCATTGTTTAAATCCAATCCATCCACATCCCATGCTATCAAGTTTTATTTAGCAAATAATTGTTTGGTCCCTGTTATAGTCCAGGCCCTGACCTTAGGGCACTGTTCTCATGTAGCTTGCTATTTAATGGGGAAGGAAAAGATGATACCAAGGTATCCAAGATTCAGTGCAGGAAAGGAAACATCCAAAAGAGACATTTAGGCAAAGTCCTTGGTGGAATCTTTGAGATCTCTTTCTTTGGGGAAACCAAGGAAATCTTGCTAACAGAGAGGGCATCTGGATGGGACCTTGAAGGACAGGAGGATGTCAATACAAGCTGATGGCTGGGGAATCCATTTTCTATACCCAGGGATGGAGACTAGCATGGCAGAGAGAGGGTATGGAGCAGGAAGAGGGCAGAATGAAAGAAGTGTCAGAAAACAAATCTATGGAATATGCTGAGGCGAGCAGAATTGTGATTAGACTGAAAGGAGGTTGGCGCAGGATATGGACAGCTTTGAATATCAGGATCAGAGGTTTATATTTTATTGAGTAGACAATAGGGAGCCATTGAAATTTCTTGTTTACTGAGAAAATTGAAGTCACCTCTGGAGATCTCTTTATGTACTGCCAGCTCAATCTACAGAATTGTAGGGTAGGGAGGAAAGCCAATGCAATCTTAGGCTGCATTCAGAGAGGCATAGCATCTAGAATAAGGGAGTCATTGGGGGGAAGGGAAGGAAGCAACATTTTTGAAGTGCCGACTATGTACTAAACATTGTATTAAGTCCTCATTGATTCTCATTTCAACCCTGGGAGGAAGGTGCTATTATTACGTTCATTTTACAATTGAGGAAACAGGCAGGCAGAGATTAAATAACTTGCCCAGCCAGGGTCACTGGCTAGGAAGTATCTGAGACCAGACTTGAACCTGGGTCTTTTTGACTCTGAGGTCAACTCTTTACAATACTTTACTGCCTTTCTCTACATTTGGAGTTTTGTGTTGAAGTTGGAGTCATATTTTTGGAAGGATAGTAATGGAGCAGAGGGTAGCTGAAGGAGAACTTTGTGCCCTTGTTGGGCGATTAAAGGAATGGGGCAATTGGAAGGGCTCTCATTTGGAGGAGGGATTAGCTTTGACCGCAGAAAGCAGAGCCAGGAACAAAGGACAGAAACCACTATTTAGGTTTGATATTAAGAGGGAGTGATTTCCCCTCCCTAGAGATCTACAAGCAAAGCCTAGATGCCCATTTGTTAGGTATACTGAAGAAGGAATTCTTTTTCTAAGAACATTTGAATGGCTATATTTGTTTTTTTCTATCACTCCCATTCCATAAGGCTTCATCCCTGTTATTTCCATCTTTAAGGGATGAATTAAAAGTAAATTTTAAAAAGTAAAAAAAAAAGTTTAATTAAACTACATTAAAAAAGTGGTGTAAGTTGTGTTCCACACCTGTAGTGCTCCACCTTCAGGAGGAGAGCGTGTTCATGGACAAGTGAAACTAAATGACTTCTGTGGTTCCTTGTAACTCTGAGATCCTGTGCTCTCAGCCCTCTAGTCCTCATTGCCAAAGTTTTGGATGTACCCATCTCCTCTTCCTTATCTCCAACCACAGGAGGCAACAGTCCTTCCCTTTGCCAAGGGTAATGCCCTTTACATGGTCCTTGAACTCACTCCTTTCTTCCTCTTCTAGGAGTTGCCCTGTGGTGGAAGCCTCTAATTTCCACACCTTCCCATCTCCCTTTTCATACTCATCCTCTCCCCGTGCATCAGCTCCCTCCCCACTCTAGTTGATCTGATGTTCAAATTGTACCTCAGAAACTTCCTGTGTGATCTTGGTGGTTTAATCTTTCTCAGCCTCAGTTTCCCAATCTGAAATGGGGATTATATTTGCATTCATCTCCCAGGACCATTGCAAAGATCAGGTGATAAAGCATGTAAAACAAGCTGTGCTTTACAAACTTTACAGTAGATATGACCAACCCATGACCCATGTACCATTATACAGCCCTCAAAGCCCATTTGTGCAGCAATATTACATTGTAATCATAAATAAATATTAAATTCTCTAGGTGACCTTTGACAAGTTTTTGTTGGATGATGTGACCCAGAAGAGCTAAAAGGTTGGACACTCAAGCTTTAGTATATAAATGCTCATTATCATCATCATCAACATCATCATCATGTTTAGATATTCTCTGTCCTTAAAAACAAAACCAAATAAAGACCTTTGCTCGATTCTGCCATCTTTTTCTTTTTTTTAGGTTTTTGCAGGGCAAATGGGGTTAAGTGGCTTGCCCAAGGCTACACAGCTAGGTCATTATTAAGTGTCTGAGACCGGATTTGAACCCAGGTACTCCTGATTCCAGGGCTGGTGCTTTATCCACTACACCACCTAGCCGCCCTTGATTCTGCCATCTTACAAGTTATCATCCTTTCTCCTAGTGTAGATGCACGTGTAGCCTTCACTGTCTTATCATCTTCAGCTCTCTGCAAAAGGATTTCTGATCCCCTCACTCTGTGGAAGTAGTCCCCAAAAGCCTCCATAATGGTCCCTCAGTAGCCAGGTCTCATCCTCCATGAACTTCCTGTGGCTTTTGAGACTCCTGCCACCTCCTTGACAATGATGGCCCAAGGATTTAAGGGTTCCAGAACTACTTCTGAAGCCTAATGTATATGTGAACTCAGGCAAGCCACCCGGCCTCAGTTTCCACATCTGTCAAATGAGGGCTTTGGATACCATGGCCTAGGAGGCCCTTTTGGCTTTAGAACTATGATGCTTTTGGGGTTTCAGTGGCTTTGCCCACTTTCCCTCTACCTCCTTCAACCTAGGACTGCACTAGGACTGCATTACCAACTGCCTACTGGGATATTGACGAGTCAGGGGAATATGGGGATGGACCCTGGACGTGCAATGTGGAAGCCAGAGGTTCAAATACTTCATTAGACTCTTGCTTCAGTTTTATTCTGTGAAAAGGGAGGTTAGATTTGGTAGTCTCAAACTGATGAATCTTTGAAAGCCTTTCAATTGATGATCCATTGGGGTCTGCATGATGATTCATTCTTAGACTAGGCTTAAAAAACTTTCACTCCCCAACTCTATGAAGGGGAAGGCCTGGCTGAACAATAGGCCGTGTGAAAAAGACTTGGGACAATAAGCTAATTATGTCAGCATTGGCAACCCCAAAAAGCTATTGAGGTCTAGTGTTCAAACTAGGGGGGTTGTCACAGGGGACTTCTGAAAGTTCAAATCTGACTTAGATGTGTACTAGCTGTGTGACCCTAGGCAAGTGACTTAACCCTGTTTGCCTCCATTTGTACCTCATCTATAATAGGGGGCCCTACATCTAGGATTGTTTAAGGATCACATAAAACAATAATTATAAAGCACTTAGCTCAGGGCCCAGCATAGTTAGAGTTCTGCAAATATAATAATTGCTGTTAGCCCATTGGGGTGACAACTTGGTGGGAATATCAAATATCTGAAAGGTCGTCATTTGAGAGAGGGATTGTTCTTTTTGGCTTTCCAGGGAAGAACTGGGAGCAACAGGAAGCTGCTGAGAGGCACATTCAGGTTGGACAAAAACCATCTTCCTGACACTGGAAATCTCTCAGAAGAATAAATGGATTCACTTGAGAGTCAGTGAGTTTCCTGTCCCCGGAAGTCTTCAAACGTAGAGTAGACAATGGCTTGTCAAGGAGGTGGTGGGGTGAGATGAGAGAATTGGATAAGGGCAGGTAGGTGACTCACTGGCAAGAGTTCCTGGCCTGGAGTCAGGAAGACCTGAGTTTAAATCCTACCTCAGACATGCTAGGAAAGTCACTTCACCCTGTTTGCCTCAGTTTCCTCATCTGTAATATGAGCTGAAAAGGGGAAATGGTGAAGCACTCCAGTATCTTTGCCAAGGGAACACCAAGGGATTATGAAGAGTCAGACATGACTGAAATGACTGAACAATAATGATAGTTTGGACAATGACTGGCACATACAACCTTTAATAAATACTTGTTGAATGACTGGCTGCCATTCTACAGTTCTAGGACTAATGATGACTGTAGCCCTCGGCTTCTTATCTACTCTGACTCCTGGAGCCATCATTTCCTACCACCTTATCTTTAGCTTGGGCAAGCACCCAGATTGGAATAAGCTGCTACTGAGGTTATTAAGTCTTTGATGACTTGTCTGGAGGATTATCCATAGACTTAAATTCTAAATTCTTATCACCATTATGTGTTGTGATAATTAAGGTGGGCCCCGCTGAATTAAGGTCTTTGTGGATGTCAAACAATGGCTTTGTGTCCCCTCACTGGGATCTCAGTTATCTGGAGAAAATGGAGGTTTAGGTAGAAAGAACAACTGAGAAGGTCATTATTCAAAGAACGTCTTTGTATAGGGAGGCAGCATGACCTAATAGGGAAAAAAAAATACTGGATCTGAAGTCTTATGATCTCAGCTCAACTCTGCCCCTTACTATTAGTATGACCCTGGATAAGTCATTTCACTTCTTCAGTCCTCAGTTTCCCTAGCTGTAGAATGAAGGAGTTTGATTAGAGTCTGTGGCTCCATCCAGATCTAGACCTTTGATCTAATGATTAAAACCTTTCCATAAAAAATCCTCAATAATGGTCTTTTACAGGGACAGGAATACTTCCCTTCCTGTATCGTCATTCCCCAAAGGAAGCAGGCAAACATTTTTGTGGGTAGCTTAATAAAGAGTTAAATAGCTTCTCTCTTCTAAACTTTGCCTGGTGAATTTGTGCCCATAACATAAGGTTTATATTTTGCATTAAAAATGCAATAAAAAAGAAAGAAAATACCACAATCAACTGTTTGGGACTTTCCCAAACCTCAAGAATTTTTTCTATAATTCATTGGAGATACTCAATGGAAACAGGTTAGGCCTTTACTGCCTTTCAAAAAGTTAGTCTGACCAGAACCGAGGCAAAGGGAATGCCATCTTCCTTCTCTTGGCCACAGTGACTCACGTGACCTGGGACAACTTTAGTTTTTCCAGCTGCCATGTCATGCCCATGGTTGGCACAGACCAAGGGTATAGGGACTACAAAATGCTACAGTGGAAAAAGTTCTGGGTTTGCAGTCAGAAACCTTGGAGTTCCAGATCCACCACTGCTACTTGTTGCCTGTGTGACCTTATCCCAGTCTCTCCTCCTTTCTGGGACTCAGTTTTCTCATTTGGAAGATGAGAGGGTTGGACTGAGGGCTCATCCATCTCTGCCTATGATTCTAAAACCCCCAGATTTGTTGGAGGATAGAACTGAGTTTTGGGACAATGAATCATTCTTATTTACAGTCCTACTTACAGAGAGAAGAAACAGTTAAAACCAGCCTCCCCATTCATATATGTGTCCATCCATATGTGCATGTATGCATTTATGTTTTAAATTTTAGCTCATGGATCTGTTGACTCCTCCATTAAAAAAATGAATTCCTTGGGAATAATGATTTGCTTTTTTCTTTGTTATGTATATTGGTACATAATAGTTGGTTAATAAATATTTGCTGATTAATAATGACAGTTATGATGTAAAAAATGACAGTTTTACATCATTTAAAATTCCAAGGATCTAAAGGGTTTTCTTGGAAAACTGAGTCACACTAATTTCCAGCCTTGTATAGTCAGACTTCTGAATGAGGACAAAACCCCCAAATGATCCTAACAGACTTCCAAGGGCTATCTGAGGACATTCCCCCCACCCCAGATCTACTCTTTCCAGAGTGAAGCAGGTAAGCCCAAATTTTAGGCTGCTCCCATGGTTCATTCTTCCAGGCCCCAGCTGCCATATTCTCTTCCCATCTTTTATGACCTTTCAGGTTCATAGACTGGTATAAGAGCGTAACCATGGTAACAACATCTCCAATGCTAAATAAGGAATCTCTGAGAAAAATAGCTATTCATCTGCCTCTTGGATAGGCCTGGGAATTCTATGGAATTTTATCTTAGATAGATGTATAGGAGGGATGAAGAGCAATATTGCTCTCTAACCTTTCTTTCAGCAAATAGAGCTCTTGGAGGAGAGATAAGGGCCAACCTCTTACTTTCTCCTCACATCACACAGGTGGAAGGAATAACTAGTGGAAAGTCAGCTCACATGTTGAGGTTTGTGTCCAGTCCTGGGTGCCACACATTAAGGGAGACATTGTCAACGTATAATAGAAAGAGAACTGGTGCAAATTTGGACTCCCATCTTGCTCTGCTATTTACTCAGTGTGACCTTGGAGAAGTCACTCTCCTTTTCTGAGACTCAGTTTACTTCTCTATAAAAGTAAAGGGGCTAGTGAAGATGGTCTCAGAGGTCCTCTCCCATTCAAAATCCAGGCTCCTATGATCTTTTAAGATACAAAGCATCCCTAGAATGGCAATCAGGAAGATGAAGAGTGTCCTACATATGAGAGAGGGATAGCTTGGAGGATTTGAATTAATTTAGCCTGGAGAAGAGAAACTCTTTAGACTGGTTGGCCAGTCTGCTTGGTCCAAGACAAAACTAGGCTCAATGGATACAAGTTATAGAGAGGCAGATCTGAATTAGATTTTTTTTTAGTTTTTTTTTTTTCAAGGCAATTGGGGTTAAGTGGCTTGCCCAAGGCCACACAACTAGCTAATTATTAAGTATCTGAGGCCAGATTTGAGTCCTGATCAGGTCCTCCTGACTCCAGGGCCAGTGTTCTATCCACTGTGCCACCTAGCTGCACCAAGATCTGAATTACTTAAGAAAAAATTCTTTTACAATAAGAACTTTCCCCAAATCAAAATGGACTTCTTTGGGAGGAAAGACTTTTCCCTGTCACAGGAAGAGTCCAATGACCACTGGCTGAAAATGGTCAGAGCAGATTCCTCCATAAGAATTCATTAGCACAATTGAAAGTGTCTGATTATTTCAGTCAGTTTGTAGAGCAAGGTCCCAGAGCAGAGAGCCTGTCTGTGACAGGGTAATCTTTTTAAACTTATGATTTTATAGAAGTCAGTGTCATACAGTAGGAAGATTACTGTCTCTGAAGTCAGGGTTTCTGGGTTCCAGTCCCATCAGATACATATAACTTGTGTGACCTTGGACAAATCATTTGACCTTCCTCAGCCTCAGTTTTCCTATCTGTAGAATGAGGAGATTTTATTAGCTGGGCTCTGAGAAACCTTCTATGTTTAGATCTATGGTCCTATAACAAATCTGATATCCCAGAACTGAATGCTGTTAGCTTCCTGGAAAGATAGAACATTCACTCATTGCTGATTTCATAGCCGAGCTTAAGTATCACCTTCAACATGAGGTCCCTTTTATATAAAGCCTTTTTGGACTCACTTCTCCAGATGCTTGTGTCTTAGCCTCCTATTATGTTATATGGAGTTTATATATATATATATATATATATATGTATATGTATGTATACATATATTTGTATATACATATACATATATATATATATATATATATGTAGCCTGTCTCCAATGACAGATTGAACTATATAACCTTGTACCTCCTTTCCCTTTTTGTGTTTCCTTTTGAAGATCATTCGTTATTCAGCCAAATCTAGATTTAAAGGTGACCTTGTGAGTTGGAGAGGTCTAAAGGTCCTAGGTTCATTTAGTGAAGCTGACTGAAGGCAAAGGGAAGTTTATCAAAGACGGTGACAGTGAATAGGAAGATGACTGTAAGTTGTTTGGTCAGTGCCGAAACTAGGTGAAATGTGGCCATGACTGCTGGTGGTTCTACACAATGCTTTCTATAAAGATAAAGTTATCTGTCTCTCAGAAGAGTTTAACCATGGTTAAAAATTATTGATGAATCTTGTTTTAAGTCTTTCTAACAACACATGCTATGTTTCTTTTGTGAATCTTTTGTATATAGGAAATAAATCTGTCCTTTATATGATTCACATGGTATATTATATACTTTTTATTCTTTTTTTTTTTAGGTTTTTGCAGGGCAACCAGGGTTAAGTGGCTTGCCCAAGGCCACACAGCTAGGTCATTATTAAGTGTGAGACCGGATTTGAACCCAGGTACTCCTGACCCCAGGGCCGGTGCTGTATCCACTACACCACCTAGCTGCCCCTATACTTTTTATTCTTCCAGTTTGAGCCAACCCTTAAGCTTTAAATAATTTTTCTCTAGGGTAGAAAAGAAGGAGGTTAAGGAGTCAAAGACAGAATGCAAAGGGAGTCTTTCATTAGAGTCCAGGCTCCCCCATGCCTGAAAGGAAAACATGCAAGAGTCTAGAGAAGATGAACCTATTGACCCAGCTCCTTGGGCCCTTCAGTGGGTTTTCATTTTTTCCCCCCCATTTATCAAATTCTTACTATGTGCTAGATAATATTGATGCAGGTACAAGAACAAAACACTTTCTTCCTTGAAGGGATTTGTTTACTTTCTTTTTAAATTTTTTTTTATTTATTTAAGGCAATGGGGTTATTACTTTCTAAATTTTACTAGAAAATCCCTTAATCTTGAGTTTCATGGATCAAAGACTATGAAAAAGTGATCCCCCCCAGTCACTGCTAACAGAAAAAATTTATTGACACCCATTTACAAGTTTATAATCTGCAGGAAAGTATGATTTATTTTCACACACTTCCCTTTCTTGTTCCTATAGGCTGTTACTGGTAAGTGTAGAGATTCAAATCCTCATAGTATTTTGCATTATGTCCCTTGCTCAACCACAAATCCCCTTCCTCTGCCCTCCCGGCCCTATAAGCTATTTCTTCTAGCTCCTACATTTCTGACTGCAAACTGAATCAAAGTTGAAGGATTCTGAGGATGAATTAAAAAATAATTTCTAACCCAACTTGTTTAGAAGAAGAGACCTAATGGAGAAGAGTCATAGATAGCATTTAGCAAAAATTAGCAAATCTGTGCTTGTTACAAAGCCTAAACTTAATATTCAGAAGACAGAGGCCAGGGAAACTTAAATTCTGATTTTTTTGGATGGTTAGGAGGAGTATGATTTCATAAGTGTGGAGAACTTCCACCATGAAAACTCCCTTCCTTGATGCAGATGGCAGGTCATCTGCACCGAGAATCCGAAGGAACTCAAAGGTCTTCCAAAATATCAGAAAAGAAACCTGAGGCTCAGAAAGGTTGCCCAAGGTTACTCATAGGTAGTATCAAAAGCAGAATTTGAACCCAGGTCCTCTGACTTCTCAAACTTTCTTTTCCTTACCTCATTTTATTGGAAAGTTACTCTCATCATTGGACCAAAGGGCTGTAGGGTAAGACACTAGGAGCTGGAAGAAATCTCAGAAGTCCTCCTTTGACAGATGAGGACCCTGAGTCCCAGAGAGAAGAATGACTTACCCAAGGCCACATGTAGTTAGCTATTAGGTGGGATAAGTAACTTGGCTATAGTCACACAGCTTGAATGCGTTAAAGGTGGTATATAAACCCAAATCTTCTAAGCTCTAAGATTGGCTGGATAGCTATATCATGCTACCTTTATTAACTCAGTTCATTCAAGTTTAATTGGGGTTCTTGTGACTTTGGGTGAGCATTTTGAATTATATCAGAGAGAGAGAGAGAGAGAGAGAGAGAGAGAGAGAGAGAGAGAGAGAGAAGACCCTAAGACTCAGTTCATTCAAGTTTATTTGGGGTTTTTGTGACATTGGGTGAGTACCTTGAACCAGTTCATCCAAGTTTAATTGGGGTTCTTGTGATCTTAGGGGAGCACCTTGAGTTGGTACATCAGAGAAAGAGAGAAGAGACCCTAAGACTCAGGTCATCCAAGTTTAATTGAGTTTCTTGTGACCTAAGGTGAGCAACTTGAATCAGTGCATCAGAGAGAGAGAGAGAGGAGACCCTAAGAAACACTGAATGGGAGGATACTGAGAGAAGAACAAGGAAAGAGCCAAATCTGAAGGAAAGGTCTGTTAGTGGGTGGAAACATGCAACAGTGACAAGTCTTTCCTGGGCACCAGTTAGGGAGTAGGGTTTCTTTGATGTTCCAGTTTGATGGATACTTTTTTGCTCCAGTGTCCCAATTTTCTTGGGAGTGCCAAGGACAGACCAGAGCTGCCCTGGGGCCATCGCATCTCTTTCTCCTCAACTCTGCCTGGAGGGTGACCCACTTTCTCTCTACTGCTGCCCCCTGCTGGATAGAAGAGGAGGATGTCAAGGGCTCCTCTTCCCCTCTCCATCACCCCAGGAACCCTACTTTTTTTAGAAGGTCATGAGATTATGGAGGGACCCTAAGAGGAGCCCAAGAGAAGGCCACATTCTAGAGAAGTTATTTCTCTAAGGAGACATATTGAGTCACCAACTCTAGGGAAGGAACCCCATCAAGAAAAGCAATTTCAGAACAGCACCAACTTCTGAGTAAGGAAAAGGCCATGGCGAGCTCCCCTTTCCCATTCTAGCTCCCTAATCTTTCACTTAGCATACTGCTCGCTGGACAAAAACAATCCTACCCAATTAGGCCGGGATGTATTCCTGATAATTTTCCTTTTCTTTCTTCTTAGAAATGAAAATCTGTCTTCATGCCACATAGTCACAAAATGAATGACCCTATCTTGACCCAGCCAAGAATATTTCCAAGAAGGCAGAAGAGAAAGTGAGGTTGGTAACTCCCCTCATTTAAATCCAATTCACTTGCATGTCACAATATTACTTCCCCGATATCACAGCCTTCTTCAAGAATTAAGGCCAAGAACAACATCAGCAATAACAATATCAGGAAAGGAGCAGCGTAGAGAAGGAAACAAAGGAGGGGAAAAGGCATGGGCTTTACCTGCTATTGAATTTTTCAGGATATTTTTCTCGCATGAGGTGGAATCTGTGGGCAATGGAGGCATCCTGAAAGAAGAAGAAGCAGAGGAAGATACCTAGTTAGTACGCAGTGTCTGGGAGAAGCCGAGTAAGAAATAGGACTTTGGACAATGAAGGGGAAACAACTGTAGCCCTCTGAGTATGCTTGTCTGTGTCGTGGGGGTCCAAAGACTCTTGTACTGGAGCCTATCTGGCTGTAGCTACATCAGTGGGGGAAGCAGTGGCACGGAGACTCTCTTCCTGATCACATTGAAGCCATTTGCATTGTCTTTAGTTATATAGTTCTTTCTCATCCTATTTTATCTATAATTTATCTTCCTAGTCTATTGGTTTAAGCCAACATGAATCCATCACTTCTCTGAATACAGTGAGGATTGGCAAGGTATTTCATTTTACAGAAAAAACACATTTCTCAAGATGTATACATAAAGTGAATTTTTGTTAAGAGAGTTGCATTTTCTGCCTTTACATAACTAGAAATATGTTTCTCTGGGAAAAATACTGGCTCCATGCCTAGGTCAAATTCAAATATGTTAAAATATATTCTTAAGAATACACTAAAAGCGAGTATGTTGAAAGACACAAAAAGAAACTCTTGATTATAAATGAATAATATCTGAAACAAGGTCATTATATTTTAGGGTGAATAGGGTGCTGTACTTTGGGAGATCTGAGTTCAAATTCATCTTCTTACATTTATTAGCTGTGTGATCTTGGGCAAGATAAGACTTATCTACCAAGTCATAGAAGGATTAGTATCAGTATCGGTGAAGAGACTTTTCACTCTGGAAATCCTCTCCCTCCTCTTTTATATGTAAGCTAACACGCAAAAGAATTTTTAAAAATACTATAAGAGCAAAGCAGTTAGTATTTTAAGTTAATGTGTTTTTTTTTTCAGTAGTTGTAACTATTTAGCAAAATAGCTTAATAGTTTGTGGAAAGAAAAACAATTTCAATTTCAATTAAAACGGTTGGTGAGTTTTACTCTCCCTTCCCACCTCTTCTCTGCATGACTTAGACTCAGTTTCCTAACATTTTGTGGAAGCAGCTGGGCTTTAGAAAGAAATGGCCTGATGGAGGAGGAAGGGAGGAAGAGTCAGAAGGAAGAGTTGAGCTAATTCTAAATGAGGCAAAAAAAAAAAAATGAATTATGTAGTTTGAGAATCACTGGGACACATGGCTGGACCGCCCTGCAAGTTCTGCCAACTCTATCATATGTCTTCTCTGGTTTATGAATTCTATAAGAGCAAATTTCCCTTTATTTCTTTCTTTTTTTCCTTCCTTTCCTCCTTCCCTCTTTCTTTCCTTTTTCCTTCCCCTTTCCTCCCTTCCCCTTTCTTCCCTCTCTCCCTCCCTTCTTTCCCTTCCTTCTCTTCCTTCCTTCCTTCCTTCCTTCCTTCCTTCCTTCCTTCCTTCCTTCCTTCCTTCCTTCCTTCCTTCCTTCCCCTCCTCCTTCTTCCTCTCTCTCTCCCTCCCTCTCTCTCTCTCTCTCATAACTGTTTATCTAAATAATCTAAACAGTGTGTGCCCTTCCCTGATGAATAGTTTCCCCTTCTCAGAGGCAGAAACTGTTTGTATTTGTATTCTCAATACCCAACACAGGATTTGACACATAGTAGGTGCTTAAAATGCTTTTGGATTGTTTGAAGACACATAAACATACATACATATATGCATGCATGCATACATACATATATAAATATATATACATTTAGATAGAACTGTATTTCCAGTATTTAGCACATAGTCAGAGCTTAGTATAGGAGTAAAAGCTAAGTCTAGTGCCTCTAATCCTCCTTAGAATAAGTGCCATGTTATGCCCTGCTTCCTGGGTCTGGTGAGAATAATCATTCAGAGGCATTTTGCACATCAATCAATCAATCAGGTTTAAGACATTAAGTGAAGTCCTCTATCAGTTTAGCCAATGAGTTAGAGCCGCTAGGTGGCGTCATAAGTGCATAGAGTGCTGGGTCTGGGGTCAGGAAGATGAGTCTTCCTGAGTTCAAATCCAGCCTCATTCTCCTAGCTAGGTGACCCTGGGCAAATCATTTCATCCTGTGGCCTCAGTTCCCTCATCTGTTAAATTAGCTGGGAGTAGAAAATGGCAAACCAATCCAGTATCTTTGCCAAGAAAACCTCAAATGGGGTCACAGAGAGCTGGATAGAATTTATTGAAACAAATGAACAAATGTTGGAGGCAGGATTAGAATCTAGGTCCCCCTGGCTCTGAATTCAAGTTCCTCTACTAGTCCAGGTTGACTCACCAGAAGGCTCTTCATACTCAAGATAATCCCTATCTTCAGTTTTTTATCAAGGCAATGGGGTTAGTTAGGTGACTTGCCCAAGGCCACACAGCTAGGTAATTATTAAGTGTCTTAGGCCAGATTTGAACTCAGGTCCTCCTGACTCCAGGGCCGGTGCTTTATCCACTGCACCACCTAGCCACCCCCGATAATCCCTATCTTCAAGGGAAGATTTCTCATGCTCTGTTATGCTCTAAGATAGAATTCAAAAGATGGGATGTAGCATGTTCTCTGAAAACACTCATTTCCTCTGACATAGGAAGGAGAACAACCAGAGAGTTTGGTGTGGCATAACTTGGTCTTTCCTTAGGCCTGGCCCTCCCTCCCTCTCCAGGCAGCTCCCTGCAGGTGTTTATAGGTGTCTCCTCTCTGGGTGTGCCGTGTTATTTTCCTGAGTTTCCACTGCCAGGACCTGAAACGGGTTTCTATAACACCTTTCAGACAGAGTAGCCACAGAGCTACCAGCAATACAGAGCAGGCTTAGGATGAGGCAAGTAAGCATTGGCTGTGGAGGAAGAGAATCTGGGTTCAAGTCTTGCCTCTGAGGCTTGCTGCCTTTGTGACCTTGGACAAGTCCATGCTTCATCTTTCCATTCTATCCATTCATCTACCCAGGCCATCTTACCATTTGCATGTCATTGCTCTGCTTGGAGACAGCTGGTGGTACAGCAGATAGAGCACTAGGCCTGTGATATGGAAAATCTGAGTTCAAATCCAGCCTCAGATATTAGCTGTGTGAACCCAGGTAAGTTACTAAACTTTTGTTTTTCTCAGTTTCTTAATTGTAAAATAGAAATAATAATAGGACCTACCTCCCAGCGTTGTTATGAGGATCAAGCAATATAATATTTATTTTTTAAAAAGTATTTGGCAAGTATCTGGCACATGTAGACACTAGATAAGTATCTATTTCTTCCTAAGTCCCACCTGGACCTAGTACCCTTCATCCTGGATATGAGACCGACACCTCCACACTAGGGTCTTCCAGAATCTTACCACCTGCCCACCCTTCTTTCTAACTACTTCCAACCTCCACAGGATAAAATGTTCTTCTCTGAGCATGTGCTGCATTCCCCTATTAGAATGTAAGCTCCTTGAGGAGCCTAGTTGTCATCCTTGCTAATACTTATTATTTCTTGTACTTAACACATAATAAACACTTAATGTTTTAAAATTCATCCAGATCCCTATACCTGCCCAGGCTTTGATTTTCTTCTTTTTAGAGGACTGGACAGCTGTCCTCTGAAATCATTCTTAGTTTTGGGCCTACAATTCTATGACTCAAATGTCTTCATGTTGTGTGAGGGCAACACCAGGAAAGGAGCCTCTGGATTGCATTTCTCCAATAGAGATGAGTGAGGGAGCCTTGGAAATACCAGCTCCAGGGGCGGCTAGGTGGCGCAGTGGATAAAGCACCGGCCCTAGAGTCAGGAGTACCTGGGTTCAAATCTGGTCTCAGACACTTAATAATGACCTAGCTGTGTGGCCTTGGGCAAGCCACTTAACCCCATTTGCCTTGAAAAAACAAAAAAAAATGCCAGCTCCAGGATTCCGTGGGAAAGGCTCATGTGAGCCAGGCTGTACATATCTCCTCTTGTAGAGAACCATAGGACTGGGCAGGGATGCCCAAGGCCAACCATACCACCTATTCATACCACCTATTTCTGACCAAGAATCTATTCTCCCAGCAACCCTAGTTAGTGGTCCTCCAGCCCACTGCCTCCTGAGACAGCACCTCCCCACTGGAAAGCTCCAATGATGAGCAAGCTTTCCATTATATACAACCCCAAACAACTGCTCCTCTGTAACTCTCTACCCCCCAAGGTTCCCATCACCACTCCATTGTGTCTGACTTTGACTTTCAGGGAAAAACAAAACTAGTCCATCTTTCAATCGGCCACCTTTAAAAAACCTTCACTTAATCGGTGGGAGTTTATAAGCCTTCCTGGGACTCTGGAGATAAACAGAAAAACATGAAATGGCCCCTGCCTTCAAGAGGCTTACAAAGCTGCCACATGCCCCTTTAAGTCCATTCAGTTCTGGGCTTGGTATCCTTGATTCCTTCAGCCCATCTTCCAGGGATACAGTCTCTAGTCTCTTCATCATCCCTGCAATCCTTCTGGCATCTGGAACTGAAAACAGTCCTCCCCAGTATTGAAAGGGACTCTTACTCCTCTAGGTCTGGTCACTATGCCTTCCTCCCTGCAATCTGTAATCAGTCACATTAAGGCTCTTTTTCTGGGCTGCCATACTGGCTTAATTTGAGCTTGTGGGTCACTAAAACCCCTAGATCTCCCCCCCCACAAACTTTTATCTAGCCACAACACTCCCCATCTCCAAATCTGGTATTTTGAAGTTTTTTGAACCAAAGTATAGAGGTTTATATTTATCTCTTTTAAATTTATGTTACTCAATTTTCATCCCCTCATAGTAAGCTGTCAAGATGTTTATTGATTCTAATTCTATCACCCAACATGTTAGCTTTGGCCTAAACACAGATTTGATAAGTATGCCAGTTTAATCCAATTAAACAAGAATTTATTAAGGCCCTGTTCCATGTGAGGCACAGTGAAGGGTGTTAGGGATACACAGAATGAAAGACAAGACTCTACTCCAATGGAACCTTCTAGATGAAGCCTTTGGATTTCTGCAGAGTTGGCAACTCTCCTAACCTTGCATTTGCTCTGTATCTATTTGTATTTGCTTATATTGGTATATATTGTTCCCCCTGATAATTTTTTTACTATTTCATTTTTAATCTTTATATCTCCAGGGCTGGACACATAGTAAGTGCTGATTGATTATTCCTGTGTTCAAGAAATTTATACTCTACTTGTGGAAGAGTCTAGAAACACTTAACTGGATACACGATTTGATTTGTGTTTGCACAGTCTTTAAGTCTGCATTTCTCTCTTCTCAGTGATATACTTTTGCATTCAACAACCAATACACAGGAGGATCTTATATACTCCATACTTTCCAGTTGACTGTATGACTAGGAAGAGATGACCAGTTGTCCAAAAGTTTGAATATGACCTTCTTATATTTTTACCCAGGAGACCCCCCAGGGGAGTCACAGACCATTTCTAGCAAGATTTCACAGAGAAGAGGAAGGAGGTGTAGGAATTGATAGCAAATATCTTCTCGGTCACTTTTTCCCTCAATAGTTGTGCCGTCTTTGTGATCTTTGCTATTTTCAGAAGTTATCACCTAGAGATATCTTGAAAATAGATCCCTTTAAAATGGTGCTGCTTCGATGGATTTTTGCATATGTCCAGCTATACTTCCTGGTTTCATTTTTTTTTTAGGTTTTTGCAAGGCAATGGGGTTCAGTGGCTTGCCCAAGGCCACACAGCTAGGTCATTATTAAGTGTCTGAGGTCAGATTTGAACTCAGGTGCTCCTGACTGCAGGGCTGGTGCTCTATCCACTGTGCCACCTAGTCGCCCCCCTAGTTTCATTTTTTTTAAAGTACCATTTCTATTTGCTCACAAAGCACATTGAGGTGGTCAAGTCTAAGTATAGTAGTTTCACCAGCATCAAGGAATAGATTAGTATAGAACACGGGTAGCTCTTTTCCATCTTAGGTATATTATTGTCCTCATTTCCATTTTAGCTACAAATTTTCTTGGAATGATTGGTTAAAGGTTGGTTTCATGCCAACTTCTCTGCAGACTGAATTTCTTTTCTATTGCTTTTCACTGTTTTGGGAGGCAATAATGCTCATTACCTTCTAATATCATCTCCCATAATATTTTTGCAAATTAGCTCATATTCAAAACCAGATTTGATCTTGGCTGTCCTATCTCCCCACTTGGCAAAGCAATAAAAGATCTGTCTGAGAGAGTTTGTAGAAGTTTTTCTACTTCTGGGTTGTGGTGACTATTTTGCATTTGTGAAGCTTCACTAAGACAGTGATGGATGTGATGGCTTTTCTTTTGTCCATTTCTCATTTTTCTGAATTAGTAGGGTTTTTTTTTTGACTAGGTTAGGTTGGAACCGTTATAATCACCCATAGTGGCTTCATCTCCACTCAGTCCTTTTCTCCAATGTGGTTTTTATTTTGACCTGTGTTCTAGCTAGTCAATGCCCTAACAGCATTCGATGTTGAAATGGTTCTAAATCAGTAACTAGTTGTTTATGAAGATACAGCTTTGGGGGGGGGTTTTAAATAAATCTGTACATACATTTATGACACTCGGGGTCTTCATTATTAATCATAAGATCACAGATTTGGAGCTGGAAGGAATCTTAGAGGCTTTTTAGTTCACTCTTCATGTTACAGGTTTGGAAACTGAAGTTCAGAGAGACAAAATGACGTGTGGGGTTAGCAACTAGTAAGTACCAAAGATGGGATTTGAACTCAAGACTTCCTGATCAGATTGGGTACTCTGTCTACTCTACCATGCTGCCTCTCTAAATAGTATTCACAAAAAGCTAGCTTATGAGTTTTTGACCTCATTCATTTAATTATCCTGAGTCATCTCTTCCAAGAGTTTTTTTCAGTATCCTTCTAGTCCCACCTTTGCCATGTGTCAAGGTGAATGTTGATGTAGTTTGGAGAGGTCCATTGAGTTTTTCCACCATGTTCTATTTTTAGAAAATGGAACAGGAGTTTCAGGTGATAGATTAGTAAATTAGTAGAATCAGGAAGTCCTGGGTGTGAATCCCCCCTCAGACAATGAACAACTCTGTGACCCAGCCTCTGTCATTTAAACTCTCTGAGTCCTCATCTATAAAATGAAGGACCACATTGCCACTGAGATGCCGTCTAACTCTGCGTCTATGAACCTTTGAAGTTGCTTAACTTCTCTAGTTTTTTCAACTATAAAATGAGGGAGTTGGGCTCAATAACTTTTAAAGTTCTTTCCTAAATCTATGATTTCATGAACTATTTTCACAGTGATTAATTTGCTGATGCAAAGTAAGATGGACAAGAGTCCCATGACTATTGAAATTATGTTTCTTGGATATTTTCTAATATAATACAAAATGAGCTCCCACAAACACCTTGATGAGGAAAAATGTATGGGATCTCTTCTGCTATGACTCTGCAGTATCTTGTTTTCATTTTTATAGCAAGAGTGTCAATATGGCTATGAGTCATTTCCTCCTAATATAATTAAGTATATTCACTTATTGATTGATGGGCAAAAATGGCACATTTAGAGTGTGAACAATTAAATTAAGGCTTGTTGGTTTTCTAGAAGCTGGATTACTCTTTGTATCCTTATACCCTCTATTTTATGGTTAAGTTGCCATCATTGTAAGAGGGGGGAGGTGTCTTCATGGGGCTGAAGGCTGTTTTCTATTTTTATCTGTTTCATGAGTTATTATGGTCAAAGCATTCCTTGCCTAGTGGCTAACCTTTTGGCAATACTACAGTTATTAAAATCTGTTCTTCTAATGATGGGACTGTTGATTGGGAGGAGGAGGGGAGAGATTTTCCTTCAGCCCTTGGTTCCCCCTATTAATAGCTTTGGGAATGTGCATCACTCCATCCAGAAATGAGTTGTCCTTTCCTTACCTTAAGAGTTAGGGACATGCAAGGTCCTTGGGGACTCCAGAGTTACAAATCGTCAGGAATTATGTTGTAATTAAAACTTCCTGTCAGTGATATCCCTGATGCTTTGGCATTTCTGCAAACCCCAAATAAAGGATGGGGAGGAAGATGCCAGGGGAAGTGGGGGGGGGGAGGTGGGTGTCTGAAACCTTCGACTGCTGGTGGCATCAGTCAACAGGACCATGACTGGAATGCCGGATCCCTATTAAGCCGAAAAGGCTTTGCTGTTTATCTGTGTTCGGGTGGCACTCAGGAATAACATCAGTTAGAGATGAAGGTTGGGTACAGCCTCTTTTAAGTCCAGTTCTGCTCCCTGGCCAGATTCTGAGTCCCAATCCCTAGTGATGAAAGGAAATGGAGTGATTTTTTCCTAATGAGACCAGGGAGGATAGTATGGATTTTTTCAGTGCAAACCCATTAGAGCCCCTGGAAAAATAGCTCAGCCCACTGACCCTACTGCTGGTGGGGAAATGGTAGCCTCTTTATATATGACACACAGCAAGCATTTCTCAATAATGCTTTTTACTGGCCCCAATGTAGTATTTACAGGCTTCTTTGCCGAGGGTATCTGATAATCAGTACAAATAGGGATGTAAATGGTAGACTGGTTCCCTACACATTGACTTAGGGGGAAAAAAATCATCTAATGCATGTAGCCCTATAAAGTTAAGGAAATCAAATAAGGAGCAAGGCCATCTGCAAATGTCAGCCCTGGGCTCAGTCCAGGCTGCATAGTGGTAACTGATTTTGTTAGAAGTGGTCCTCTTCAGATGGGGAAGAAGAGCAGGCAAACACACAAAATATCTGCCATGTGATGACTGGGCTAGACTGGCTCTGGCTAAGGATCTCTTAGGTCCCTACCCCCACCAAAATTCCACTGGACTGAATGACAGCTCCAACTCTATGACCTCATGTGGGACCTTGGGGTAAAATTGCTTAACCTTCCTGGGCCTCAGTTTCCCCATCTGTAAAGTGAGAGCTTTCTGGGGTCTATCCAAGCTCTAGAGATGGTATCCTATGTTCCCCCCTAGAATTTGGAGCTAAGATAATAAGTACAATGAAAAGAGTTGCAGGACTTGGGGTCAGAGTATTTGAATTCCTATCTGTACTCTCTTACTATCTATGGGACCAGGGTTGGGCAAGTCACAGCAAAGGGTCACAGAGCTAGAGTTAAAAGGGATCTCAGAGGTAGAAACCCAGGCACTGAGAAGTTATGCAACTTGCTCACAGTCCCACAGCGGGAAAGTATCTGCACAGAATTTGAATCAGGATTTTCTGACCCTGAATCCAGGTCCCGATCTCCCACATCAGCTGTCCCCTATGTTTATCTGATCCAAATCCTGATAATGAGGAAATTAAAAATAAGGTAAAAACTATGAAGTCCTTTTCTACTCTCAGTTTATGGTAACAGGATGCTATATTGTAATAAAACGTTAGGAAGAAAGGAAGGATAAATTAGAGTTTGATATGGATTAAAGGTGATGAGGAGGGCAGCTAGGTGGCACTACAGTGGACAAAGCTCCTGTACTAGAGTCAGGAGGACCAGAGTTCAAATTCTTAGAATCTGTGTGTCCCTGGAGCAAGTCACTTAACCCCAGTTGCCTCCAAAACCAAACTAAATCAAGCAAACAAAAAAAAATGGTGAGAGCATGGCCATGTCTTCCAGGATATGTGTTCTACAATTCAATTAAATTGACCTGTTAGACAGGCAGGGCCTTAGAATCCCATCTAGCCAGATTGGCTGGAACAATTGGTCAGCAATGCTCTGGCATTTTAGCTGGGTCCTCCTTGAGGGAGGACCAGATGGGCTTTGTATTTCTTTGAAAAATTAATTACACCACAGAATTAATTAACCATGACTTCTAATTAATCTACTGGTGATTCTTAGGCAATCAGGTGATGGTTGCTCAGCTGTTGTTAGATCAGCCACTTAATGAATTGATGTACCTATTTAATTCATCCAATGAGTATTTATGGAGTGCCTGACATGGGTATAGAAAGCAATAAATGAGGATGGTATGACTTGGTTCCTCCCTTCTGTAACTTATTAAGACTGAAAGGGAGAAAGCAGAGGGGAGGAAAGCTGGATTTGGAGCCAGAGGACCCAAGTTTGAATTTCGGATCTCCTACTACCTGGGTGCCCTTGGACAAGGACTAGTTTTCTTCATTGTGTAAGGAGGGAATTGGCCTACATGGCCTTTGAGGCAGAAGCCCAGGTTGAAGCCCAGGTACTCTGACTTCACCCTCAACCCTCTTTCTGGGCATGAGCATGGCATTTTTGATGGACCATGGAAGATAGATGGGACAGAAAACTCATCGGCTTGGGAGCTTGTGGCAAGGAGAAGCGACAAATGTGGCGATGAGGGCTGGGGATAAAGAAGGTCCCAGGAAAGGGCTCCAGATCTGTGCTTCTTCCTTTCTCCAGGCTTAGCTTGGCAACTGGTAATCTTTTACTTCACTCTTCTGGATTTGCTAACTGATTAATGAATTCTGATTTTGAACAATTCATAATAGTGAAACCCAGGAGATTTTGAGCAAGGGGAGGTGACGGATTTATTTATTTATTTATTTTTAAAAACAACACAATGATAGCAACTCAGAGAGCTGTCGTGAGAATCAGATGAGAGACTGCATATTAAAAGTGCTTTGTAAACCTTAACACCCATTGTTTTAAATATCAGTTATTATGATGGAGAATCCAACTCTCTGGATCACATATATACTCTAGTTGGAATAAGGAAATAAGGGAGCTTGCTAGGTAGAGGATTAGTGAAGAAGACCTGAGTGCAAATCCTGACTCAGACATTTAACTGTGTGAAGAAATTACCTAGCCAGTCTCAATAATAGCATCTACCTTAGAGAATTGTTGTGAATACCAGGAGAAAGAATAACCATAATGCCTGGCACCGGGTGGGATTTAATAAATGTTTGTGGATCGACTGATCAAAGGCAGATAACCCAATGAAGAGGTGGTTGTGGTGTGTAGGAAAGAGGTCTTGGATTAAGTTTGTGGGAATGGATTTGAACAAAGAGAAGGAATGAGAGAATATTTTGGGGGTCCAATCATGTAGATCAACAAATTGTTCTACAGTTTAGTTTTTTTTTTTTGCAAGGCAATAGGATTAAATGACTTGCCCAAGGTCACACAGCTAAGTATTAAGTCATGTTCTCCTGACTCCAGGGTTGATATTCTATCTACTGCACCACCTAGCTGCCCCTATAGTCTTTTTTTTTTTTTGATTTTTGCAAGGCAAATGGGGTCAAGTGGCTTGCCCATGGCCACACAGCTAGGTAATTATTAAGTGTCTGAGGTTGGATTTGAACGCAGGTACTCCTGACTCCAGGGCCGGTGCTCTATCTACTGTGCCCCCTAACTGCCCTGCTGCCCCTACAGTCTTAATAAATTTTTTTTTAGTTTTTTTGCAAGGCAAATGGGGTTAAGTGACTTGCCCAAGGCCACACAGCTAGGTAATTATTAAGTATTTGAGGCTAGATTTGAACTCCTGACTCCAGGGCCGGTGCTCTATCCACTGAGCCACCTAGTTGCCCCTAGTCTTGATGAATCTTAATGAAGGAGACATCATGAGGAAAAATTCAGTAAGATCATCAGATCAAAGACTTGGGGCAATAGACTCTTGGGCTATTTGATTGAATTCTTATTTTACAGATCCAGAAATTTAGGATGAGAAGAGCTAGATGACTCAGCTTACCCAAGTCCCACAGGAAAGAATAGTTAGGATTCAAACCTAAGATCTTGGACTTCAAATTCACACTGATTTGGTCACAAAGTGGACAAGAATGAATTCAGTTACAGGTGATTTCAAGGTTCAATGACTAAGAATATTGTAGCAACATTTATGTCCCTAGGAAAGGGAAAGCTGGTTTGGGGGGGGGTCAAAGGAGGTGACCCATTTAGTTTGGGATTTTAGCTCTGCGGCATTCATGAGAAATAAAAAGCAATGAATAATTGAGATGATATAGTTAGAGAGATGAGATTGAACCCCAGATGAGGGGTAGGAACAGAGATGAAACCTTAAAATGGAGCACAGTGAGCAAAAGAAAAAGCAAAGAATAGAATGGTGAATTTTGAGCAATGTCCCCCATTAGGTGATGGGAGGAGGAAAAGGAGACAGAAAATGATGCAGAATAGAAATAATCAGAGAGGTAGGAATGAGACCAGGAGATAACACTGCCATAGAAATCAAGTTTGGAGGGAAAGGGAGGTTGATAGTGCCAGTTGTTGCTGAGATATCATAAGGAATGGAGTGTGTGGACATTGGGTCTATATTTATTGGCATAAAGAACTCTGAGAGAATGCCCTCTACTGAGGCAGGTCAGTACCATCTTAGAGCATTGCCTGAAGCAGCACTGAGGCTAAATTAATGGCCCAGAGTCACACAGTCAATATATTTTAGGGTTGGTTGGTTGTTGTCCTTCATTCTCAAAGAGGACCAAAATGACCTTATTATATTGGGGTCAAGGTACAGTGGCTGATCAGACCAACTTGGGGTTAACCTGGTCACAGGTCTTTGAGAGAGCATTGGAGAGGCACCATAATTGCCCAGGAAGACTCCTACACTTCAAAGTTAGAAGACCTTCCCTCAACCAGCCTCTGTGCTTATTAGCAAGGGCAACTGGGAGGAGATCAGCCTTAGGCTGCTCAACTGGGAGGCAACTTTGTGAACCGGGCAACCCAATACAAACTGAACTCCGGTTGCTATTCAGATAGTGGTCAGTTGTGAATCACAGAATGAAATCTTGGGGCACGTAGGGAGAATAAGAAATCTTTCTGGGACGTCAAACTCTAATAGAAATATGTATTTCTGCTTGCAGTATATTAACTCAGAAAATTACAAGTTAACACATTTATAACCTATATCAAATGGCTTGCTTTCTCAATGGGGGTGTGGGAAGAGAGGAGGGAAGAAAATTTCGAATTCTGAGTTTTAAAAAACAAATATTAAAAATTGTTATTACATGTAACTGGGGAATTATACTAAATAAATAGAAAAAAGAAAAATTGTGTTTGAGGTTAAAAAAAGAAAACCTCAAGTTAACATTATAAATGTTATTTGTAGTTATATTTTGTTAAATAATTATCTGATTTTGTTTTCATCTGCAGTCAGAGCCTTGAATTTAACATCTCTGATTAAGACTTAGTGAGAGGCTGCAGGGTGCTGAGGATCATGGACTGACCTTATAGTCACAAAGACTGAGTTCAAGTGTGGCCTATGATCCTTCCTAGCTGTATGTCACTTAGCATCTTGATGTTCCAGGCAATTATCTCTGACTCTGAATTACAGAGCTGTGGCAACCTGCCTTGGCATGAAATGACATCAGGTCTGTGCACAGAGAGATAATATATAAACATATGACATATATAACATATATGTAGTATATATACACATATACATAGAAACATAAACTTTCAAACAAATGAGGCTGCTCTTAACTTCCCTATGAGTAGAAAGTGGGATTGGCCCAAAGCATCAAAAACATTTCTCTGTGATATGAATAAGAAAGACATTGTCTCAGCTTTGTTCTCTCTTTGATTTTCTTTTATTATTATTATTTTTTAAATTGTTTTTTTATTTTTGCAAGGCAAATGGGGTAAAGTGGCTTGCCCAAGGCCACGCAGCTAGGTCATTATTAAGTGTCTGAGGCTGGACTTGAACCCAGATCCTCCTGACTCCAAGGCCAGTGGCTCTATCCATTGCACCACCTAGCCACCCCTCTCTTTGACTTTCTATCATGGAATGGGCAGTGCTGGAAGTATGAGAGATGAACTATGGAGATCCCTCTGGGGGAAGAACAGAGACAGGGACATTGCCCCAAAGCAGGGGAGCATCTACTGTGACTTGAGCAGTCTCATGAACTGGAGGTAAGGGGGAGAGGGGAGAAGGCCACTTGCTTCTTTTATCTGAACCCTTAAGCATGAGATAGGATGGCAGTGAATCTTTTTCTCCCCAACTTTCCTTCTTAGCTAAGGATGGGCATACTAGGGAAATACTGCCACCTGAACTAAAGACTGGGGGAAAGTCAGCTGTGAGGGGCCAAGAAAGAAACTGTATTTTGCATTTTAATCCCATTTTATGATATGATATGATCAGACACTGAAGCTTTGAATGCTAGAAGAAGGGGCTTCAAGAAAGTGTATTATTTCCTTGGGTGGGGGAATGAACTAAGACTATAAAATAAATTTATTGTTTTAATACTTGATCGGTATTTCATCTCTAGGCTTGGACTGGAACCCTAGGAACCCTGAGTTGTTTGTTTTTGAAGCTACTTCTGAAGGGCAACTGGCAGCAGAGACCCAGGCATTTGCAGACTCGAGTGGCCTCTTGTGGCCCGTCCTGAAACTGCAGCATATTAGAGAAATTCTGAGTATGACTGATGCCTGTAAGGGCATCACTGGATTTAGGAAGAGCACCCCTTGGTGGTTAACTTAGATACTGAACTCTGAGTTAATTCAAACCCCCTTAACCGAATTTTTATATCACAAAACGTAAAAAAACCCCAATATTCCAAGTGAATATCAAAGTTGAACCATGAATATGTCAGTTATGCATATGTCTTGAGATTTTTACTATCCTCCAATACCCCAACACTCTTTCTTCCTTCCCTTTTCCTCCGCATTCTTTCACCTTTCCTCCCTCCATCCCTTTCCCCTATTTCCCCTTTTTCCTTTCCCTTTCCCCTTTCCTTTCCTTTCCTTTCCTTTCCTTTTCCTTCCTTCCTTTCCTTTCCCCCCTTCCCTTTCCCCTTTTCCTTCCTTCCTTCCTTCCTTCCTTCCTTCCTTCCTTCCTTCCTTCCTTCCTTCCTTCCTCCCTCCCTCCCTCCCTCCCTTCCTTCCTTCCTTCCTTCCTTCCTTCCTTCCTTCCTCCCTCCCTCCCTCCCTCCCTCCCTCCCTCCCTTCCTTCCTTCCTTACTTCCTTCCTTCCTTCCTTCCTGCGTATTTCAAGGATTATACCCATTTTTATAATTGATGAGACTGAAGCTCAAAGAAAGTTCAATGATGGCTTGGGGTCATACAGCTAGCAAACATCAGAGTTAGCGTTGAAACCCTAGTCCCCTCTAATCTATTAAACATGTAGTCATTAAGTACCTACTACATGCAAAGCACTCTGTTAAATATTGGGAATCCTAAAGGAACCTGTATTCTATTGGTTTCTCCTGGTCTCAGGTGCAGCATCATGCCCATCATGTCACACTGATTTTTATAAAACTCAAACTCCATCAACTCATTCATTTCTGTATTACTGTTGATTTTCAGAATTATTTTTTAATTATATAATTTTAAAAAATAAGTTTGCTTTTGGAAACCTTCAACCTGTCTTAGTTGAGTTTTTTTTTACTAATCTGGTTTATGACCAGCTCAAAGGAAGGGGGTTGTCTGTGTTCCTCTAGAGGTTATATGTAATTTGAAGTGACGAGATTGGTTCCAAAGTTAGGGAAAGGACTAGAGGAGATAGAATGGGAAGGCAAGAAAGAAAGAAATTGGGGACAATCATGTATGCTAAAGCTCTCCTCACCTCAGCCATTTCCTCATTAGAAGAGAAAGAAGATTCCTATCAACTCACCACACCAATAGAGAAATAGTTATTGAACACGCAGGCTTCAGTGGAAACGCCCTCTTTATTTTCCTTTTCTTTGGGGATGATTTCAAGTTGCCACCGATCCAACATCACCTCAGAACTATGCTCGATATCCTTTAAGAGTTTCATCAAATTGCCTCCATCGTAACCTGGGGAGCATCACATTATAGTTGCCATTATGACAGAAACTATCAACATGTCGAGGTTGAGCATTGGGCAAACATCAGCATGGCCATAGAGCACTCTAAATACACTGTTGGTGATTTGGCAGAGGGGTGGAAATGTTTTGAAGCACAATATGGTCATGATAAGTACAGAAGAATGCATTTTGATCCAGTCATATCATTTCTAGGCATCTCTTCCCAAAACCTCTTAAGAGAAAAAAGTAACTAACTGTAAAAAAATTTATCCAAAACTTTTCTTTTTTAATGGCAAGGAGGAGCAAACAGCCTAAATGCCCAACACTTTGAAAACATTTGAATAAATTATGACTATATTTATATAATGGAATATCATGAGGCTAGAAAATGATAACTATAAAACATTCAAAGAAATCAAGAAAAGTTTTTTTGATGGGGGCAGAGAGAACTCAAAAGAAGTCTGAGTATAGTCATGGAGGAAAGGGAAGAAAAGAAAGGAAAAGAAAAAAGAAAGGAAAAGGAAAGGAAAGGAAAAAGGAAAGAAAAAAGAAGAGAGGAGAGGAGGAGGAAGGAGGAGGGAGAAGGGAGGAGAGGAGAGGAGAGGAGAGGAGAGGAGAGGAGAGGAGAGGAGAGGGAAGATTATAAATCCAATGTTGTAGCAACTTAGGTCAGTTCCAGAAGGGGACATAGGAAAGAATTTTTTTCTTTGCTTGATTTTTTTTGCTGACTAATTTATTTATTTCTGCCTTGTTAAAGGCGATAGGTTTAGGGTAATATTTTGATCCCTCCCTTGTTTGATTATTTGTATTTGATGAATAAATTTTTGGTTGATAATAGGGACAAGGACTAGGTATGTGATTTCATTGACAGGAAAATCTTGAGTGAGGATACTCCTTCTACCAATGCAGTTGATTCTTTCTCTGCATCTTAGGGTCTGAGAGCATTTCTTGGGGACAGTGAGAGTTGATTGACTTAGTGTGGTTCATACAGCCCCTGGGGCAAGTCTTCTGGGTGTCAAGTCTAGCTCTCTATCACTCTGCCTTTCAATTTTTAACTGTTAATAAGAAATATTATAATCATACCAGATTCAGAGCTGAGCTCTGAATAAGAATGACCTGTGGTCAGGTCCTACCTCTGATACTTCATGTCTGTGATTTTGGACAAGTTACTCAACCTCTCAGACCCCCAGACAACTCTTTAAGACATAAGTTACAGAGAAGTTGCCAATTCACATTGGTAAGTGAGGAAATCCCATAGGGCAGCTAGGTGGCACTACAGCGGATAGGGTTCTGGGTCCAGAGTCAAGATGACTCATTTTTCTGAGTACATACCTAGGACCCTAAGAATAACTAGATGATGCAGTGGATAGAGCACTGAACTTGGTGTCAGGAGGACAGAAGTTTGAAGCCAACCTCAGACACTTGACACATACTAGCTGTGTGACTTTGGGTAAGTCAATTAACCTTGATGACCTTGCATCCAGGGCCATCTCTAGTCAACCTGATTCCTATCTGGTCACTGGATCCAGATGAGAGGAGAGAGTGAATCTAGTGACCTAGCACAGCATTGCCTCACTCAAATCCAATTCACATCTTTGTCATGGCATCACCTCCCTGATGTCATAGTCTTCTTTGAGAATGAAGGACAAAATATCATCACATCATCATCACCTGACCTCAGTCATTTACTAACTGTGTGACCCTGGGCAAGTCACTTCAGTCTGTTGACCTCAGTTTTCTCATCTGTAAAATGGAGTAGGAAATGGCAAGCCCTTCTAGTATCTCTATTAAGAAACTCCAAGTAGGGTCCCAAAGAGGCAGACATGACTGAAAACGACTGAATAACAAGAACAACAAAAATATTCTCAACACTTGGTAGGAGTCCAATGTCAGGGGTTACGGTTATGGGCCTCAAGGGTTACCTGAACACCTTTGATCTTGGTATACACAAACTGTCTGGTGGTGAGTATAGGTGCAACCAGTATATGTACCATCAGTGTCAGTCTACAAACATTTATTAAGTACCTCCTGTATGACAGACTCCATGCAAAGTATTGGGGATACAAAAAAGATAGTTTCTGTTCTCAGGAGCTCATATTTTAATTGGGATGGGGGTTAAAATGAAAACAAGTTCATATCTATAGGATACATATAGTGGTAGGTAATTTCAGAAGGGAAAACACTAGCATGGGGTGGATGGGAGAACCAAAAAAATTCTCATGAAAGGTGAGATTTTTGAGCTGAGCCTCAATGAAATCCAAGGAATGGAGAGTTTTAGAGCTGGGAGGAACCTCAGAGACCAATTAGTCCATTCCCTTATTTTACAGATGAGGAAACTAAAACTCAGATAAGTTAAATGACTTGCCCTGGATCATACAGTTAGTATACATTGAGGCGGATATGCTTTTTTTTTTTTTGCAAGGCAGTGGGGTTCAGTGACTTGACCAAGGTCACACAGATAGGCAATTATTAAATGTCTGAGGTTGCATTTGAACTTAGGTCCTTCTGATTCCAGGGTCAGTGGATTCACTGTGCCACCTTCAAATTCAGAGTTGGATTTGAACCCTAAACTTGTGACTCTGGAACCATTATACTTGGTGTTTCCCTCTCCTTCACATGCTACTAAATTGGAATCAGGATCTTATACTTGCTTGCCCCTCCTACTCAGTCATCATGCCTTAGGACTAGTTCTGTATGTGTAAAACCTTATGTCCTACCCTCTAGCTCTTGGTCTCTCTGACTTCCTTCAAGATCCAACTCAGTCTTCACCTTCTACATGAAGTCTTTCTTGTATGCCCCACCCAGATACTCACACTCTTCCTCCCAAACAAATATTTGTTTCTTCTGTTTATACTTTTATAGTTATTCTGTTGAAACGTAAGCTCCTTGAGGTCGGGTCCTGTTTTATATTGTATCCTTAACTCTGAATCTAACCTCAAATTCCTAATATTCTAATGGAGGAGGGGAAGAACCAATATGGAAATACCCAAGAACATAAAAGATAATAGAGTAGATTGAAGACAATCCGAAAAAAGTAGGGAGTGGTGTGTATGTGTGTGTGCA
The DNA here is from genome assembly GCF_037893015.1 of Macrotis lagotis. Classification (NCBI taxonomy): domain Eukaryota; kingdom Metazoa; phylum Chordata; class Mammalia; order Peramelemorphia; family Peramelidae; genus Macrotis; species Macrotis lagotis. Next base: position 258,892,736 of record NC_133662.1, on the reverse strand, counting down.
TGTGTATGTGTGTGCATGCGTGTGTGCATGTGTGTGTGTGTGTGGTATGGAAAGCCTGAAAAAGATCTTCTGAAGAAGGTAGGATTTGAAGTGAGTCTTGAAGAAAAGCCAGGGTCTGGAGGTGAAGAGAGAGAACATCTTAGACATGGGGCACAACTAGTGCAAAGTCTAAAAGTCAGGTGATGGGAGACCTCATGTGAGGAACAGCATTGATTCAGTATCACTGGATCATAGACTATATGTTTTATTTTGTTTTTTTGCAAGGCAATGGGGTTAAGTGGCTTGCCTGAGGCCACACAGCTAGGTAATTATTAAGTATCTGAGGCTGGATTTGAACTCAGGTACTCCTGACTCCAGGGCCAGTGCTCTATCCACTGCACCACCTAGCCGCCCCGATCATAGACTATATGAAGAAAGGGAAGTGTTAGAATACTGGGAGAGGTAGGGGAGGGATGAGGTTATTCCTGGCTTTAAATGCCAGACAAAGGATTTTATTTTTGATGTTGGGGGCCTAGGAATCCATTAGATTTCATTGAGCTGGTGAATGATATTGTCAGACCTGCCTTTTCGTGAAGTCCCTTTGGTGTCTGTGTGGAGGATGAATTGGAGTTGGGGGAATCTTGAGGGAGGGAGAACAACTAGAAGGTGAGAAGCGATAGGTGGTAAACCAGGCTGGCACTTGTGTGAGAGGAGAGCTGAAAGGTCATATATGAGATAGAGATAGAAATGATATGGTTTGGCAAAATAGGAGAGAGGAGTAGAGCATGCCAAATATACTACTAAAATTTTGCTCCAGGGCACCATGTTTAGCAGATGGTGAATTCTGAGGTTCTGACAGTCTTTGCTCATTCTTTAGCAACATAGAAATAGGAGAGTATGTCATCTATTTAGTGATAAAATTTAATTAGAAGAGGAAGAAGTCAGCTCAGAACCAAGGTCAGTGCTGATCTGTCCCACCTGCAGGTTAAATAGCCAGCAGTGACCTAGCACCCTTCCTGGTTTCTGACCTTGGTTCTGTCACATAACTTCAATAGAGCTTACACCTCTGCGTGCCCCTTGCCCTTGTAGAGAGTTGGACCACTTGCTGCCTATATTACGGTTTCTGGTTGGAGTTCTAGGGATGAATCTGACTCTTCGACTAGACTAAAAATTCCCCAAGGACAGGTCTCTAGACCTCCCCTTTCCCGTGGCTCCCAGGTTAGTGCTCAACACATAGCAGGAACTGACTGAATGCACATTAAATAGAATGGAGTAAATGGCAAGAATCACCCATCACCATGGATGCCAGAGAAAGACAGTGACATGGGCTTCTAATTCATTGGCTGGGGGGAAGGAGTTAGGGAGGGTTGACCCATTTCCCTCATAACAGGAATTCTCCATGGTATGAATTCTACAGTAAATGATCACATTCCACCCTACTTTTATGAAGAAGTGGGGTACAATGGGTAGGAAACATGGATTCGGGAAACTCCACATCAACTATTTATTGAAACTTTTTGAGCAGTGGATTGTCATGGTGGTGTGTGATCTTTTCTACTCGGGAGTCACCCTCTACTTCTCCCCCTTCTGACCCTTCCAATATTTAAGCAGTTGTCAAGTCTTCTTACTTTGACCTCCTCTTGTATCGAGTCCCTTTTCTCTATTCACATCACTCTAGTTGAAGCCCTTTCCACTCCTTGCCTCAACTTTTCCCAATAGTCTCTGAAGAGATCTCTGTACATCTGTTCTCCTGTCTCTTTAATCTATCTTCTACACAACTACCAAATTCATCTTTCGAAGGTGCATGGCCCTCTCTTGCTCTACAAGTTTCAGTAGGTCCCCAGTACCTGAAATGTAATCTCCTTTTGGCCATTGGCTAGTTCCAGTCTGCCTTTTCAGGCAGATTAGAAATTCTTCTCCCTATTCCTCTACTAAACTGCCCTACTTCTTCCCAAGATGTGATGTTCCACATCCTGTGTGGCTTTGTACAGATTCTCAGCATTCCTGGAATTCATTCTTTTTCTCTTGGTGAACTGTAATGAACATTAAAGTTCTTTTTTCCTCTCCTTGGAACCCACAAACTTTTCAAGGCTAAACTCAAGTGATAACTTCCTCGTCCTTCCAGCAGTTAGTGTCCTAATTTCATTCGCTGTGTATATCCCTCCAATCCAATGTGAGCCCTTTGGGGGTAGAGACTGTCTTTATTTTCTGTTTGTTTGGTTGAAACCTCATTAGAACAGTGGCTGGAAGACAGAGAGGGATTTTAATAATTGCTTATGGGTAGTTAATGACATCAATTATTATTGTGGTTACTAATCAAACATTAAACATTAATACAGAAAAATAAGACAGCATCTTGTCTCAGGATCACCTTTATCTGAATTTCATTAAACATAAAGACTAGAATAACAAAATTATGATGATGGTGATAACAATAACCAAAATATAGTGAAGAGAGTGCTCCCCATAAACCCTATGAGTCTGCAGTTTAAATATGTTCTCAGGGCAATTTTCTATTCTATCATAAATATAATTAGGCTAGACTCTTTCCTCAGGGATAGGTCTCTAATGAGAATAAAATCTCACCTTTTCCCCAACGGAGACACCTGGAAAGGTCATTTCCTGTTCCAAGAGGCAGGATTGCTACTCTCGGATGGTAGGGCATATCAATCCTATCTGTAATCCAAGGAATAAAAGGAATTGATGTGAAACAACATCAGGTTTGGCCGGTTGCTGCAATCTCAAGAGATACTGGATCTTACTACTGACTGACTCTTTAAGCAAGATAATATAAAAACACAAAATGGTGGATTCTGGATCCCCACAGCTACTCCAACAGATGGTTCATGTTGGAAATAGTCTCTTATTTCCTCTTAGCTTGCATATTCCTAGTAAAATTCTCTCTTTAGGGATAGAAAGCCTATTAGAAAGAAGGTGAGTATAATTCTAGCTCATGGTTTCCAGTTGTTATTTAATATGGCCACTGGAGATACTGACCAACTGAAGATAATAATAAACAGAGCAATATTGTCCCTGGTTTTTGGCCTCTCAGCCAAAATCCCAAAGTTGGCATAGCACCAGTCATCAGCTCACCATGAAAATCGTTATCATGGGTTACCTGCCTCCATTGTGATTCCAGAGTTAGAAGGGACCTTAGAGGCTGTTGAGTTCAACTTTCCTGATCATCCTTTATATTAGACGTATTGCTTTGTCACCCAACTTTCATTTTAAGAGCTCCAAAGAAGGGGAACCCATTCTCTTCTACTCTACCTTTTACCACAAGAATAATTTTGAAAAACATATTATGTGGACCTGAATAAGATGAAACATGGCATGATGGGTAAAGAATTGGCATGAAAGTCAGAAAAATCGGTGTTCAAATCTTGCCCTGTACACATACTAGGCAAGGCTCAGGTTTAGGGTATTTCTAAGACTCTAAGTCACAGAATAGTGGTTGAGTTTCATCATTGGAAATTTTGTGGTGTCACTTAATCTTTATGGGCCTCTGTTTCCTTGTCTTTAAAGGGGGTTAGAGAGTTCTCTAAGGTCTCTTCTACTGCTAGATCAGGGGTTTTAAACCTGGGGGTCCATGGACTCCTTGACAGATATCAGGGTGTTCATGAACTTGGATGGAAAAAATAATTGCACATTTATTTCAATATGATTGGCTTCCTTTGTAGTCTTCTCTACTTTAGTGGGTATAAAATTCAATATATTTTATCATTTTAAAACAATTCTCAGAAGGGTTCCCCAGTCTTTACCAGACTTTACCAAAAGTGCTAAGAAGATAATGATGCCTTTCGGGAAGTAGCGGGTTGCATGAATCTATCCTCTCCCATCCAAGTTCCAGGCGTCTCTTGGGAAGTCAACCTTCCTTTTCTATTTCTAGTCTTCTCTAACCAGGAAAGAAAACCACCTATTTTTTAGTTTATAGAGATGAGCTCCTAACAGTCATGGAAGGAATGTATCATTCATGCTGAGCTTTTCCTGTCCTTTCTACAAATACTGAAGCTGCCCCCTGCTCATCACTATCCCCTTTCTTCCCACTCTGTTACTTACCAATACAATCCAGGACCCAACCAATAGTCCCATCTCCTCCACAAATGAGCACACGGAAGTTTGGCACAAAACGGAAAAAATTCAATCTGGGGAAAAAGAAGGAAAGTCAAAACAGGTTGGTTTACTAAATAATACTTAATGTGATGCTGGGTAATCCAGGTGAAAACTTGCTCTCCTTACATCCCCCTGGGATGAAGAGAGGAAGTTGATAGAAACTGAAGGCACCTAGTCTTTTACCAGGAGAGGCTCATTTTGTAGCCCAGAATAAGACTGATTAAATGCTAGTTTGTTTTATTATTTTGTGCGTTTTAAAAAGCTCAGGGAGCTTCTTAAATGAAGGAAGCATGAATGTTTCAACTACTGCTCTGATGTCTGAGTACAGGCTACCCTCCCTCTCTCCTCCATTCTTCCTGCTGTGGAAACCAACTGGCTGGCACTAATCGGCACTTTTAATGTCCTCATTATCCACTTTTTGTATCTTCAGTACTCAGCACAGTGCCTGGGAATATCAGATGCTTAATAAATGTCTGAGCTCTAGGTGGCGCTGTAGGGGATAAAGTACTCAGCCTGGAGTCAGGAAGACCTAAGTTCAAATCAGTCTCAGATAATTACTGGGTAAGTCATTTCACCCTGTTTGCCTCAGTTTCCTCACTTGTAAAATGAGCTGGAGAAAGAAATGAGAAACTACTCCAGTATCTTTGTTAAAAAAATCCCAAATGGGATTGCAAAGAGTCAGACATGACTGAAAATTACTAAACAATAAAATAAATGTTTCTTGCCCAACTGACTGGTGTGGGAAGCTGGAATTCCCTTCCATAGGAATGCTAGGAATGGTATTGAGATAGTGTGATGCAGAGGGAAGAATAATGGTTCTGGAGTCAGACGCCCTGGGTTTTAAACCCACCTTTGCCACTTATTACATTCCTATGACTGATTTTTTTCTGGGACCAGCTTCCTACTCAGTCACCAAGTATGTAATAAGCATACTTGTGTTAAGTATATGTGTTAAGCATAAAGGCATAATTTTCACAGCTCTGCCATCATGGAGGTTACATTCTATTTCATTTGTAAAATGAAGGGATGGGGGTGAAGTAGAACATTTCTGTGGTCACTAGATCCAGATGTAATGATCCTTCTAGAAATTTCACCAAATAATTCTGAAAGATTTTTCTATTATTTCCCTTCTTCAACTGTGACTGTCACAGAAAAAGATTTTCATTGCCACTGGAGCTTAGGTAATGGTGAAATATCTCCATTTGATTTAGACTCCCGAAGAATTGGGTGTTAGCACCTTCTCAATGGCAAAGTCCTTTTGAGCAAACTACTTCTCCTGCCCTCTTATTTCAGTTTCCTGATCAACCAAATGACTTAGGACTCTCTGCTCTACCTCCCACATCCCAGGGCCATTTTGAGAATATAAAGCCATTGATATAAAAACCTTTAAAAACCATGAAGGTTTGCAAGCGCAGCCTTGAAGGGCAGTATGCCTTAGTGGATAGAGAGCTGACCTTAGTGTGAAGATCTGGCTGAATTCATGGGCCTCCTAGACCACATCCTAACTGTGTGACCCTGTGCAAGTCCATCTCTTGGTAGCTTGGGTGAATCTCTAACACTATTAATTGAGGAGATCTTGGCCACCTGCATTGGCAGAGGGGATTCTTCTCTGAAGTGTAGTCCATCCTTGAATTATTAGTCTCTTACTATTTTTTTTAGGTTTTTGCAAGGCAGTGGGGTTAAGTGAATTGCCCAAGGTCATACAGTTAGGTAATTATGAAGTGTCTGAGGTAGGATTTGAACTCAGGAACTCCTGACTCCAGGGCCGGTGCTCTATCCACTGTGCCACCTAGCCACCCCAGCCTCTTGCTATTTTTGAAGTCATTAGTGCTAGTGCTCTTGTTAATTGCTGAGAGGATTTACATGGGTTCAAATACAATTTTTAGTGCTTAATGCCTGGATACCTTGGGTGAATCACTTAGCTTTTCTGTTCTTTCTTTCCTCATCTGCAGAATGAAGAGGACAGGCTAGAGTGCAAGGATTTTTATTCATTGGTTAATAAAGTAGCCATGGGCAACTTGGCAGTACAAGAGATAAAGAAATATTTCTGGAGTCAGGAGGACCTGAATTCAAATTTGGTCTTAGATACTTACTAGTGGGCAAGTCACTTAAACCTGACTGTCTTGCATCCAGGGCCATCTAGTTATCCTAATCTATATCTGACCACTGAACATACATGGTTTCAGAAGAAAAAGTGAGACTGGTACCCTCAGATTCAAATCCAATTCACATGCTTGTCACAGCATCAGAACAAAAGCAAGCAACAGCAACAACTGTGGAGCTGGGAGCCTTGTGAGTCTACCTCCTGTTCTGCCTGTATGCAATAAGTCATCCCCAGTGTACTAGCAAGCACACAAACTCAAAAACAAACAGCTAGAGGTCCTGACCAGTAGATGTCCCCACCATCCTGGCGTTGGCTTCCTATAACATAACAAGATCTCATGCAACTAGCTGATATCTGTCAGTAGCCAATATGCCAGGCAACATGGTGACCTCAGGACTCATTTGGCTAAGACTTCTGCAGAATGCTGAGGGAAAGCAAACTGTCCCAATATCAAAGCTGCTGTTCATTCTCCCCTGTCATTGTCTCTACCCTTGTGGGCCTTCATCACCCCATGCCTGGACCATTATAGCAGCTGCTGGTGGTCTTTTGGTCATTATCCATCATTCAGTGACCAAAGTCAATTTTCTTAAAATGCTGATCTTATACAGTGCTTGATACATAGTTGGGGTTTAATAAAAGCACAATTTACTGACCATCATAAGAGTCACTTACATATATGTATGTGGATGTATAGATATACACATACACTTACATGTATATATATATATATTTCAAGTTTGCAGAATGTTTTATGTTTATTATCTGCTTTCACCCTTACAGTAACTTTGTGTAGATGTTTTGACTACTATTTCCATTTTACAGATTGAGAAATTGGAAGACTTACCACAGGGTCAACAGATATATTTGTATGTCATTGTCTCAAGAGAGCTTTCTGACCCCAAGACCAGAACTTTGTTCCCTATAACCTACTATCTCTCACTACGTGGCTCTCTGTAACTTGGGTAGTTTGAAATGGGTATATCCATTCCTGGTTGTGGCTGCCCTCTGTCCCAGGGGGATGTGTCCTATCTTTCATATCACCCCCTTTGGATTCTTGTTTTTATTTAGAGCATTCTCAAATGCTCCCCTTACTTGCGTCAATGGGGAATGAGAATAGGGAAAAGGGTGTCACCTATGACATGCTCTCTGATAAGTGTTCTGTTCGTGGGGAGAACAGTACTCAAATCCCACAGATCTTGGCCCTTATTTTAGCTATTATAGTAACTTTTAAATCATCCTCTTAGCCCTGACTCTGGAGTTATGGGACCTTGGCTTAACAACACTTCTTGTGTTTTAACACCACTTGATCTTGGGTAAACGTCTCAGTTTCCTCATCTTTAAAATAAGGGAGTTTGACCAGATGATTTCCAAGTTACCTGTATCCCTTCCATTTCCACATATAGGACCCTGTCAACCTATAATCCTAATAACCCCTCCCCCACATAAAACAAAAACGTTAAAGAATTCCTTCTTTTCTTTGCTTTTGTTCAACTTTCTGGTCAGTGTTAACAAAAAATGAATGTTGGTAAGAAGATAGTGGGGGAATCAGGAGCTTGAAAACCAGACACTCTCCTGAAGTAAGGAGGAGATAATTGTCTAATTACACTGCTACCTAATTCTGCAGATTTACTTGGGTACGACATATAGAATATGAGTCAATGGATGAGGGACACATATTTCCTTTACCAACGTCTCTTGTGAGTCATTGGGAAGATGCCAGTTAAGATAGCCTTGAACATAGACTCAAGAAATTTGCCAACCCACCTTTCCTGACAATCAAGTAAATGACAACATCAGTTCTCCCCCCCCCCCACAATATGACTGTTATTTTGGTCTGGAAGCTCCTTCCAAAATGGAGTCAGCCAATGACCCCCGTTCCTGAGTGTCTCCAGAAAGAAATGGTGGGAACTGAGGGGTTGGTGGAGAAAAAGGAAGGAAGAAAACTAGGAGGGAAAGATGAAGTGAAAGGAAAGGGTGGAACTCTAGAAAATGGCTTATTATGGGATGGAAAGAAGAAAAAATTCGATAAGCATCAGAAGAGAATGGTGTCTTCATACCCTGGCACAGGTCCCAATTTCTCCAGGCTGTAAACTTGTCTGGGGTTGAGTAGATATTGGAATTTCCGAGCGAGTCTACAGAAACAAAAAAGAAAGGAGAGAAAAGCAAAAAAGAGAAAGGAAATGTCATTGGGAGCAGTTATAGCATACAATTGACTTCAGTCAGCCTACTTCCATCCTATATGATGAGGGGCTCTTCAAAAAGAAGGAACAGAATAGACGGAAGCTCATTGCAGGTTCTGGAGCCCTGACCTCAACTGGTAGAGGGCTGCTTCACCATTCCAAGAGAGGATTGGAATGATTGATAACCTACTGTCTTTTCATCAGAGAGCAAAAGAGGGCATCAGCAAATAAAGAGCATATAGAGTCCCCATTCTTTTAGAGTCTCTTCTTTCCTGGAGGTTCTATTTATCTATTAGGTGGTGCCCATAGTGCCCGTGATTGCCCATCATGGCCTTCACAGCATGGAAACAAGCTTTTGGACCATGAGACTATGTAATGAGAAAGTACGTTAAAACACTAATTCTTTCATGTTCTTCCCAGAAGTCTCTAAAAAAAGCATCCAGATGAACTCTTATTTTTATTTATTTGTTTTTCTAATGACTAATTTCTAATGCAAAAGTCATTTTCTACACTCATCCTTTTGCAAGCTTTTGAGTTTCACATATTCTATCACCTTTCCTTCCCTCTCTTCTCCCTATGGCAATGAACAATCTGAGGTTGTATATGTCCAATCATGTTTAACGTATTTTCATATTAATAATGCTGTGAAAGAAGAATTAGAACTAAGGGGGAAAAATCACAAGAGAGCAAGAAACAACATAAAAGAAAATTTTTGAATGCTTTGCTTTGCATTGCATTCAGACTTCATAGGTTTTGTCTCAGGATATGGATGGCATCCTCCATAGCAAGTCTCTTAGGATCATCCTTGATCACTGAACTGCTGAGAGGACTTGCGTCCTAATTGATTCTTCCTAGAGAGATGGACAGCGGGTTTTCTCGAAGACAGAATGTCTCAGTTAAGTTGGTCTGATTATGATTTCTTTTCTAAGCATTTTCGCACTCTTCACATCCCTTACAACTATGGACCAATTTCTGACTCCCCCAGGTCCCAAGATTATAGCTTTTATTTTAAGAATAGCTCTGCCTAAATTTACAAAGTCATCCATCCTATTAGCTCTTTCTATAGATTTTGGGTAAGAAAGGTGTTAAAAGGAGGGGAAAGGGAAGAGATGCCTCCATGATTCCCAAGAAGGAAATTCAAACTTGGCTGTTTGCCAGGTCTTTTTGACAAAGAAAAAAATAATAATACATACTTTTCTCCTTGTTTTCCTCCACTCTTAGGATTGAGCAAGACAAGCAGGGGATGTATGTCCTTCTGTGGAATAATCTGAAATACACGGGACAAGAAAAAGCCTACAGAATCACCGAATTTTGGATTTGAAACAGACCTGAGCACAATACACCAATAGGTGGTCATCTAGTCTCTCATCTAAAAATCCACACTGATGGGGAGCCCACTGCCTCCTGAGGCAGTCAGTTTTCACTATGATACTCTTTTAATAGGAAAGTGTTCCTCATATTTCTGTTTCTGATGTTGATCCATGCACAATGCTAAGGATAATGGCAGTGGGAACTTCCATAGTTTCTGTAGCTGCCTTTCCCTATAGAATTTTAGTACATGGGATGCAAATTTTCCTTTCTCTGAATTCTTTGAAATGGAATCTTCAGGCATAGCCTAGGTGATGTTTGTCTTTTTTGTTCTTCATCACATAGTCTACAGGGAACTCATTACCTTCTCATAAAGTTCCCACTTTTTCTTTGTTACCGTCCAAGATCAGTTATAGATGGACAGTTCCATTGTTCAATTTCTCTTATTGAATGATATAATTATTAGGAAAAAGTCCACTCACATGACTCCCCGTCACCATCACTCAGAAATCTTTTCCCTCCTTGGTGTGCACTATCCATCTAACTAGATCCTATAGTTCAGTTTCTGGTTGCCATAATCAACTAGCTATTCTACCAATTTTTTAAAAAAGGTTGAGGATCTAGTTCACCTCTTTCTCTCTCTCCCTTTTACTTGGTACATCAACATACCCATCAAGACCCGCCCAAACCATTTGGCTAGTTTATTAACCATCTCAACTCACGAGCTGGAAGGGAACTTTGCCACTGGTTTTGCAGATAAGAAAATAGAGACTCCAGAAGTGAAGTGACTTGCTGAAGGACACAAGTAGTAATTGTCAGAGGTCAATTTTGAACCCAGATCTTTTGAATAGTCAGTGTTCTTTCCATTGTACCACCATTGTCTTCTGTGACCTAGACTTTCACAGCACACTAGGCATCTATAGTAATAGTTATTCCTTAATCTAATCATCTTGCATAACCTTGCTACTTTTATAATCTCTTGATTATTTTCCCTATGTTGCCCTTCTCCTATTCTTTATCTCCTCCTTTTGAATGGAAGGTCCTTGGGATTAGATTCTCATTCATTCTCTCTCTCTCTCTCTCTCTCTCTCTCTCTGTCTCTCATTCCTATATCATCATCACCTACCTCCTAGATATCTCCAACATTTTTCTTAAGTATCTCAAACTTGGCATATTCAAAATGGAATTAATTATATTCTCCACTCCAATTTTCTGTATTTTTTTCAACCCCAGAAAAGTTTACAACTAGGTGTTCTCTCTGTCTCTCTCTCTCTGTCTCTCTGTCTCTGTCTCTGTCTCTGTCTCTCTCTCTCTGTCTCTGGTTTCAAGAGATGAAGATATAATTATCTTTTGCTATTTGTAAAGTTTTCTTTTCTTTTTCAAATTCCATACTAAGTTTTCTTGTGTTAGCCTCTCCTTATCTTTTCCTTCCATTTTTATCTCTCCCTCTCCTTTTCTTTTCAAACCTTTCCTGTTTCTCCTTTCTCATTGTGGAGATGCTTGTTACTGGCTAACTCAGTTTTAGTAGTAGCCTCCTGGGTTCTGACAAGGACAAAGTAACAGTGATCTGGGTGAGAAAAGCTGATGTCATTCACTTGATTAACAGATAGGTTGGTGCGTTCTTCGAGCTTATTTTAAAGACTGTGTTTACTGACTTCTTCCAAATGAATTGTGAGGGGTGCAGGAAAAGGAAATAGAATTGCCTCACTTTTTTTTTGGTTGGCTATTTAATAGTCAAATTCTACAATGTTATGCCCAGAAAAAGATGGAGAATCAGGTAGCAGGGTAACAACTCACATGCAATATTATTGCCTCAACTTTATTCCAGCAGCTTATAGTTTAGATATTGCAGAAACACTTCCTTTTACCCCCAGCCCCCTACCTCCTGTCCATTACTCCCGACTCTTCCTTTGTGGTTCTCAGAGCAGGTCGGCACTTTGACAAGCCAGCTGAGCAAAAGAAGAGAATCTGGAAAGCTCTCTTAGCCCTTCTGAGTCTTCTAGGCTGATCTATCCCTGATTTAGAATGTCTTCTGTAAAATCCCTAAACATTGGCCCTGTAGATACTCTTTGGCCATCCCAAAAGAGGAGATAACCTGCTATCTGCTATCAGGCATGTACTGCAACCATCTCAGGCTTCTGAGAGCTGACTAACAAATTCTCCCTGACAACATTTGCATCTTAGAAATGAGCAAATGCTAGCAGTCAGGGCTTGAGTCTTTGCTTTGTCAATTATCTCAACTGAAGGAAGTAAGGGAGATGGTAATGATGCAGGTTAATTTTAAAAGTGTGTATTTTCTTTTCTCATTTTTTTTGAGAGTCAGTTAAACATTGACTGGGACACTCCTATCTGTTACAGATTGAGGCAGCACATTCTAGTGGTCTAGCCATTTATTATAAAAATTTCTCTTTAAATCTCACTTCAATATGCTTTTCTGTCACTTCTATTTACTGTTCTGAGTTCTGCTTAAACAACAAAATGAATCAATCCCTCTCCATCAGACCTTCCTTTGAAAGCTGATGATTGCTATCCATGATCCCCCAAAGTCATCCCTTCCTCAGGAAAAAACATCTTCATTTCCTTCAGTGGGTCTTGGGGGTCATGGTCCCCTCGCTACCATACTGGTCAGTCTTCAATATGTTCCTGTCCTTCCTTATATCATGCATCACCAGAAGAATACACCATCTCACCTAAAACTTGACTAGGGCATACTCCAGAGGGAGTACTCTCTCCCCACTTTTTCCATCTGAGTCTAGTAGGTCTTATATTGCCATTTCAATGGCCCTAGGTCTGGAATCAGAAGAGGCTCTGCCAAGGCCTACCTGGGTTCCTTCAAGTGAGTCACTTCATTTGTTTTTTAACTTGGTAAAATGAGAGGACTGGACCAGGCAACCTCAGAGATCCCTTCCAGCTCCTGATCTATGATCCTATGCACCCTCCCAGAAGACCTGGGTTTGAATCTTGCCTTTTCTAATTAATTATCTGTGTGGCTTTTGGTAATCCATAGTTCTAGGCCTCAGTTTCCTTTTCTGTAAAATAAAGAAGGAAGAGATGACCTCTGAGGTCCCTTCCTGGTTCAGATCTATGATTCTACTCGAATTTTTTTTTTTTTTTTGGTTTGGCACATCACACTGGAATCTCATCTTGTCTCCTCCCTCAGAGCTTAAGTTTATCTTGGCAATTCAACTTCTGGATATCCTAGCTTGGATGCCAATAAAAGTACCAGATATCACTCATCTTAGGAAAAAGAGGTCTGGACACTTGAGTTCCCAAGACCTTGTTATGTAATGGTCAGACAAGACCAGGGAGAGGGGCATTAATAGCCAGTTTTTGCAAAGGTCACATTTATGTAGCTAGCATTGCTATAGTAATTTAAAATTTGCAAGACATATATTATCCCAAGTGCCATTATTTCCATTTTATACATGAGGAAACTGAGGTCAAGAGAAACTAACCCATTTTCCAGGATCATACAGCTAACAAGTATCTGAAGTTCATGAACTTTAAAAGGTGAGATATAAATGGCAAATAAAAGATTCCAGGCAAATCCTGTACCTGTAATCCATATCCATCCATCAATGAAGACTTGAATTTGTTAGTTTCTATGAGAGAAACTCTTGTGTGAAAGGATGTGATGTTTACCATCTTCTCTTCGTTGACCTTGGAGTAAAGACCAATCATATTTTAGACCAAAGACGGACAATACAAGGAAACAACTTATGTCAGGCTAAGGAACTTTCCAAAAGTGAGGTCTTTGGCCAAGCTGACACCTCAGCTTGTAAGCAATTAGTTGTAATACAGAGTTTTGATGAAAAACAATGAAAAAGGAGACACCCCCCCCAGGAGAATGCAAATTCTTGAGGTCAATTTTTTGTCCTTTTGTCCCTTAGCACATTATTTTCCCACCCCCAGTATAAACTCTGCAAGGTTAGGGATTATCTCAATTTTTTAATTTGAACCCTCAAAGTGTAGCTTTTGGTAGACATTTGACAAATACTTTCAAAGGCAAATGATTCACACTAGACCACCATGTTTCCTATAATGTTGATTATGTCTTTGTTGACTTGTTAACGGACTGGATAAATCAAGGACCCTCTTGGGAAAACATTGGGAACTCAGGAAATTTAGACTCCACTGAGAATAGGTTAACGGCAAGATAAGGGACATTAGCATGCACCCTGAGGGTTGGGTTTCCATATAAGAAGGTCATCAATAAATGAACAATGGAAAATGTAGAACAAATACCTGCTTCTCTAACACCTTCTTCATTGTGTTTGAGGATTTCACTGCAGATGTGTTCTTAGACTTTACTTCCTCCATTGTGGAAAGAAAAAAAACCAGCCAAATTTTAATCAATTAATTAATTAATCAATAGGCATCTATTAAGGTCACTAAGGTCTCCAAGAAAAGCCTTCCAAATCTTAATCAATCAGTAAGTATCTATTAAGCATTTATTATGTGCTGAAGATACAAAGAAAAAAATGAACTCATTCCTGTCCTCAAAGAGCTTTCCTTCTAACAGAGAAGATGACTTGGACATACATTGTGATAGTAGATGAGTTCCTGTGTTGTCAGGAAATACACTTTCTCTACTCATCAGTTCACACTGATACAATTTCATTTACACAATATAGTCACGTACAGTGATGATAGTTTTAGATCTTAAACTTACTTGGCAATAAGACCAAGGAATTAAAATCATAGATATTCATATTAAAACAAGTACATGAATATTAAAGTATATAATATACTTTAATTAATGTATTATTAATTATTATATTTAATATATTTAATAACATATGAATATAATTAATAATTGTATTTATATTAATTAATGTATATTAAAGTATATCATATACAGTCTTTATATAAACAGGTCACACTCTCCCACCAATTAACAGTGTCTATGAGGGAGAGATGGCACCAAATATAAACACTGAGTGAAGAAATTCATACCCTGAGGGTAACTCTTAACTCTGCCATTTTAAACTTGGTTCTTTTTTTCTGTCTCAGGAACTACCTATAAAAGTTTCTCAATAGACATAGGTTCTAACTAGGTTCCCTATTTACCTTAGTTGGTCCACATAGTGTTTGACTAATATCTCAAGGAGACAATATCTCATTCAAATCATCTGATTCACTGAGTGGCTTCTATGATTCTTTGCTTCCAAGATATTTCTTTAATCAACTAGACTTAATGTTCTAAAGGAATTATTATATGCATCACTTTCAGTTTCATATTTAATTGTGTAGGTTAGAAACCTGTTCTTTCATACCTCCCTCTTTCCCTCTCTCCCTTTCTTTTTTTTTTTTTCCTTTAGTGTTTGGGGTTTTTTTGGCCAGGCAGTGGGGTTAAGTGGCTTGCCCAAGGCCACACAGCTAGGTAATTATTAAGTGTCTGAGGCCGAATTTGAACTCAGGTCCTCCTGACTCTAGGGCCAGTGCTCTATCCACTGCGCCACCTAGTCACCCCCCCCTTCCTTTTCTTTGACTCTTTGTCTATCTGATATCTTTGGGTTCAGATTCTGAGACCGCTTTGCAAATGACTCCTTTCCCCTATAGTTTATGGTTAGTAATCAGATTCCTGTCTATAATCAGATATATGATATTTCTCTCATTTCATAGAATACTACAGGGTGTCACATTCAGAATGAAGTTGTTTCAGAACTTTGACTCAGAATAATTATTTCTCTTATAGTTCTGAACAAATTTATTTTTTAAGGAAGATTTTATTTATTTTGAGTTTTATAATTTTCCCCCTATTCTTGCTTCCCTCTCCCCCCCAGAAGGCATTCTGTTAGTCTTTACATGGTTTCCATAGTATGCATTGATCTCAGTTGAATGTGATGAGAGAGAATCACGTCCTTAAGGAATAAAAATAAAGTATAAGAGATAACAAAATTACATAATAAGATAACGGTAGATAAATTGAAGGTAATAGTCTTTGGTCTTTGTTCAAACTCTACAATTCTTTCTGTGGATACAGATGGTATTCTCCATTGCAGACAGCCCTAAATTATCCCCGATTGTTGCAGAGCAAGTCTATCAAGGTTGATCATCACTCCCATGTTGCTGTTATGGTGGACAGTGTTTTTCTGGTTCTACTCATCTCACTCAGCATCAGTTCATACGAATCCCTTCAGGCTTCCCTGAATTCCCATCCCTCATGGTTTCTAATAGAACAATAGTGTTCCATGACATACATATACCAGTTTCCTAAGCCATTCCCAAACTGAAGGACATTCATTTAATTTCCAATTCTTTGCCACCACAAACAGGGCTGCTATGAATATTTTTATACAAGAGATGTTTTTACTCTTTTTCATCATCTCTTCAGGGTATAGACCCAATAGCGGTACTGCTGGATCAAAGGGTATGCACAATTTTGTTGCCCTTTGGGAATACAGATTTATTATTCTTTATCATTTATTTTTGTTATCTCAGCAGCAAACTGATTCATAAGAAAGGCAGTACATTAAAGTAAGGCCTTATACTTAAAAACAACCCGTTTTCATTCTATCAGTTTTGCTAATTCTCTTTCTGTACCTTTCATGGCTAAACTTAAGAAAGTTGTCTATACTCAGCCTTTCCATTTTTCCTCCTTTCACTTTTCTTCTTCATTTTGGAGACAATTGGGGTTAAGTGACTTGCCAGAGTCACAGCTAATATGTTTTTGAGACTGGATTTGAACTTATGTCCTCCTGATTCCAGGACCAGTGATCTGTCCACCTAGCTATCCCCCTCACTCTTCTAAACCCTTGCAATATGGCTTTCAACCTCATTATTCAAGTGAAACTGCTTTCTCCAAAGTCACCAATGGTACCTTAATTATGAAATCTAATGGTCTTTTCTCAATCTTCATCTTCTGGGGTCATTCTGCATTCTGAGTGTCAAAGGTCTTGAGACTACTGACCACCTCCTTCTGGATGCTTTCTCCTCTCAGTCTTGGTGACTTTATTCTCTCCTAGTTCTTCTCCTGACTGTTTCTTCTCAATTTTCTTGCTGTTTAGATCACATCCACCAACTTTGGGTATCCCTCAGGGTCTTTCCTTTTTTTGGCCCTCACCTCTTTTTTTTCATCCTATGCAATTTTACTTGGTTCTCTCATCAGCTCCCACTGGATGATTCCTAGATCTATGTGTCTAGACAGTCTTCTCTCCTGAACTCTAGTCTTGAATGACTACTTCTGTTGGACATTTCAAGCTATCTCAACATGTAATGGCAAAACTTCTCTTTACCCTAAACTCTCTCCACTTTTGAACTTCCCTAATATCCTCCCTATTCACCAGTCATCTAGGCACATCTAGTCACCTATGCATCATCCTTCCTCTCATTACCCCATATCAAACACACATATCTAATCTGCTGGCAAATGTCTTCATTCTTCCTTTCACGAAATCTCCTGCCTATGTTCCTTTATTTTTACTTACACAGACACTGTACTTGGGCATGGTTTTTTTTTTTTATCATCTTTCTCTTGGACTGGTTTTTCTGTCTAGTTTCTTTAATCTAATCTTCAATAATCAACTGCCAAATTGATTTTTTTTAGGTCTTTGCAAGGCAAATGGGGTTAAGTGGCTTGCCCAAGGCCACACAACTGGGCAATCATTAAGTGTCTGAGGTCAGATTTGAACCCAGGTACTCCTGACTCCAGGGACGGTATTCTATCCACTGAACCACCTAGCCACCCCAGAAAGCAAAGGTTGAACCAGTAACCTTTGCCTAAAAAATTCTAGTGGCTCCCTATTGCCTCTGAGACCAAGAGTATAAGTCTCTTTTGGCTTTTACTCCTTTGTAGGTCCATACCTATCTTGCTCCTCCCTTCATTTACAGCTTCTATTTTACTCCTTTCTATGTATTTAGTGATCTAGAGACATTAGACTTTTCTTTTGTCTTTCACATGACAAGCCAGATTCTCATTCTGTGTACTGACTCTACCCCCAAGCCAGTCATACTCTCCCTCCTTCCCTTGCTTCCTTCATGATAGCTCAAATCCAACTTTCTGCAGGAACTCTTTCCTGGTCTTGGAAATGACCTTTTATTTATTTTGTAGATATCCTCTGTGTTTCTAGTTATTTTGATATTTGTCTCTCTCATTAGAATGGAAGCTTAGGGGCAGCTAGGTGGCACTTCAGTGGATAGAGTACTGGGTCTGGAGTCAGGAGCCTTGAGTTCAAATTTGACCCCAGATACTTATTATCTGGGTGACTCTGGGCAAATCACTTACCTCAAATTGCCTCCCCTTACCCCACCTCCCCCCAAAAGAATTTTGTTCTGGGATGGTAGAGATCATTTTTGCTTTCCTTTATATTGCTAGCATTTATTGCAGTGACTGCCATTAATAAATACTTGCTCACTTGAAAAAAGTTATTCAGAAAATGCTGGCCTTACTAACTTGCTCCATGAGCAGAAGTCAAGGAGTTAAGGCCTCTTTCTTCTGTTGTGAATTATGATGTGGTTCTTTGGGGGATAATAAAAAAAAGATCTCATTTTTTTCTTTCCTCTTTCTAGAATTATTACCTCAAAATGACCATGTTAGGTAGAGCAATGATTATTGTGATAAATTATCATCATGTGGACCAGTGATTCATTGGGTTAGAGAACTTTCTGTTCTTCTACCGATGCAATTCAGCCCCTACTTGGCAAATAGAGGTTGCTGAGAAGTTAGATGACTTGCCCAAGGTCATACAGCCATCATGTTTCAGAGACAGGACTTATAATGGAGGCCTTCCTCACTCTGAGGTCAAGTTTTTATCCAGTAGACACAGTTGCTTTATAATGCAATTATTTTTCTTAAAGCTTATTTACATATTGCTGTGGTTAGTGGAAGCTAAGGGAAGAGAGAGATTAGCAGCAGCAACAGCTAACAGGGAATAAGTAGTGAGGAAGGATATAGGGGCATGAGAGTTTATCTGCGGGATCCTGCTCCCCAAGAGAGGACTGACCTCCCAAGGAAGACAGGCCTATAATGCAATGATTAAGATTGCCATTTTGCAGATGCAGAAAGTGAGGCTCAGAGACTTGCTCAGATGGTATGTAGCACAGCTGGAACTTGGATCTGAATGTCCTGAATCCAAGTTTATTTATTTAATATCACTTATGTAGGATCATAACAAAACTGACTTAGAGCTGAAAGAGGGAGACCTCGGCATCATCCAACCCAACGCCTTCATTTTACAGATAAGGAAACTTAGACATAGGTGTATTAAGTAACTTGCTAAAGATCACATAGATAGCAAGTATTGGAGGTGATCATGGAACTCAGTTCTAAGGGTTCTTTCTAAAAGCTGTTGGGGTTTGGAAAGGTAAAAAGATATTGTCTCTTTTTACAAGGAGTTTACAATTCAGATTAGAAGATCATTTACTCAAGGCAAAGGGTGATATAGTTGAAGGCAAAAAGGAAATGATGATTTGGGGGATTTGTGCTTTGGGAACTGAATGATCCAACAAGTAGTTAATCATAATAAGCTCATGGTAAGTAGTTAATAAATGCTCTCTCTTTCTCTGCCTTACCCACCATCCCTAGCCCCAATCTAGTCGCTGATAATCCCCTGACTGCTCATCTCTTAGCTGCCTACCACTCAGGGAATGCTCTTTTCTCTTAATGAGTCATTGGTCTCTCAGTGAGAGATTGTGAGATTGAGATTGTCCTTTCTCAGTCTTCCCTACCTTGACCTCTCTCCATACTGCTTTGGAAAGGATGAACAGGTCCCTCCTCCTGACATACTTGGCTCCCTTGGCCCCTGGGATAGTCAGTTCTCTCTCTCTGGGTCTCTGGGTCTCTCTGTGTCTCTGTCTCTGTCTCTGTCTCTCTCTCTCTCACACACACACACACACACACACACCTACCTCTTTTTATTATGTGATATTAAAATTCCCATTTTACAGCAGAAGAAAATGAAGCAAATCAATGTTAATTTGCCTAAGATCACACAACAACTTCGTGTCTGAGGCCAGATTTGAATTTAAGCTATCTTGACTCCCCAGTCCTGGAGCTCTATCCACTGTACAACATAACTACTGCAAAGATGGAAGAAATATGAGCTAGTCGGTAGACAATTGGATGAATGATAATCTAAATAGTTTTTTTTTTAGGTTTTTGCAAGGCAAATAGGGTTAAGTGGCTTGCCCAAGGCCACACAGCTAGGTAATTATTAAATGTCTGAGACCAGATTTGAACCCAGGTACTCCTGACTCCAAGGCTGATGCTTTATCCACTACACCACCTAGCCGCCACAATCTAAATAGTTTTAAAAGTAGCATCCTGGAGTCAGGAAGACCTGATATGAAATCAGGTTTCATGATTCCATATATAATCCTTTTTTTGTATATGTTAATGTATATAAGAAAATACTTATTTTTGAAAAGAACTGAGTTTAGAATTTGAATCAGCTGAGGCAATATTGGTAGAAGTGAATTCTTCTTTATTCCCTTTTTGAGGAGAGATTATAGATTTAAAAGGCAATAAATACTGAATATAATAAATATTACCAGCAATAGTCAATTCAACCAAAACCAGAATGGACTCAATGAGGAAAATGTCCTATGGTTGGGTAAAGCTCTTTCTCCAGTGAAGGTTCATTCTCTGGAGTCCAAAGGAGGTTTGATGTGACTTATATTGGGGCTTCTCAGATACTTTTCATACTTGGTCTCATATCAGGCTGAATAGAAAAGTTATAAATAATGGGAAGAAAAAACACTGATGCAAAAACAAATGAAAAATGAGATTTGGGATTACATAGAAACATAGTCCTTGGCAATAAAGTATTTTTTTGTTTTTTTGTTTTTGTTTCTTGAAAAGCAATGGGGTTAAGTGACTTGCCCAAGGTAACACAGCTAGATAATTATTGTTTGAGGCTACATTTGAACTCAGATCCTTCTGACTCCAGGGCTGGTTCTCTATCTACTATGCCACCTAGCTGCCCCAGCAATAAAGTATTTTGAAAACCATTGGTTTTAGCAGTTTTGCCCATGAACAGGAAATCAAAAGGAATTGCCTTTGATACTTACTTTCATATAATTTTAGTCATAAAAAGGATTGGTAGAAATAGAAAATAGGAATATGAAAATAGAAGAGCAAACATTAAAGTACCATTAAAACAGTAAAATTAAAGAAAAATTAAAGTAAAAAGAAAACTGACGAAAACAAGTTTAATTTCTTTTTCTGGACATAAATATCAAAAATCCTTTTTTTTCCCTCTTCATTAGTTTATTCCTTTTTCCTCCCTTGCCTTCTCCAATACTCTAGAACAGAACCCATCTATTACTACATTCCTTGACTTTATTTAACTTTTTCAATATCTCTTGAAAATATTAAGGTTCTTAATCATCCCATAATAGGATGCCAGTACAACTTCATCATACAGCCCATATGGGACTATGGTATTTACATTTCAAAATTTCTACTTACTTCTACTGACATTTTCATCAGAAATTCTTTAAAGTATTCTACTCCATTCCTCCCTCTCCACTCCAAACTACTCAGTTTTTGAGTGGAGTTGTTCTTGTGTTTTAGAGTATATCTATTGTTATTTATAATATTATATTACCAGATCTCCTCTTGCTTATGGTAGAAGTTGACAGGTTTTGAGTATTTCTTACTAAGGTTCCCATCCCTTGAATTACTTCTTTCTGGTAACTTGAAGTATTTTTTTTTCTTTAAAGCTTTTGGATTTTGGTCATTCATCCAATTGTCTACTGACTAGCTCATATTTCTTCCATCTTTCAGTAGTTATATTGTGCAGTGGATAGAGCTCCAGGACTGGAGACAAAATAGCTAAAATTCAGATATGGCCTCAGACATGAATTTGTTGTGTGATTTTAGGCAAATTACCTAACATTGATTTGCTTCAGTTTCCTTTGCTGTAAAATGGGAATATCACATACCTCACAGGTTCTCATTTGGATCAAATGAGATAACAATTGTAAAACATTTAAAACAGTAACTTGCACAGTAAAAGCCATATAAAATTATGCATTGCTATCATTATCTTGTCAAGAATATTATGAATGATTTTATCAAATGATTACAAATCAATTCAAGATAAACTGTCCATAATATTTCCTTGATTAATTGATCCAATAATTGTGTCAAAATGAAAGAAAATTAGGAATATCTCTTTGGGATTATTTGTGATGAAGTCTGTTTTCATGACTTCTTTTGTATTCACTAATCAACTTTTTAATAATGTTTTTTGGTGAGTCAAATTAAAGATCATTGACTTATAATTCACAGAATCTATCCCTTTTTTTGAAAATGGAAACATCTGCCCATTTATTATTTTGCAGCAAGAATCTTATTCCTCCACAATTTGAAAAATGGAAACTGAAAGGAGCTCAACAATTAAACCCACCTTTTCTTTCTAAACATTTAGATCTACTGATCTGAATTCCCAACTGAAATTTAAAGATACATTTTCACCACTTAAATTTTCTTGAATTTTAACTTCCTATTAGTCATTTTTCTTGTTATATTTAGCACTGATTTTCTTTGGTAGGAAAATAGAAACAAAACTTACAGTTTGTCTTCTCTACCCTAAGGGGTGATTCTTTTCTTTCTTTGATTCTACTCTTTTCCACAAAACTGTCATTAGAGCTTTCCTAAGAACATGAAGCCATAGTTATGGGCCCCAAGAATAATCACATTGATTTCATCATCAGTTCCTTAGCGGTCTATTATTCCATGTGAATTCATGGGACTTCAATAGTACAAAGTGAGAATGTAGGTTGCAATTCTGTCTTACACAGTGAATCATTTTCAAATGTTTTTATGACATGTCTAAGTAAAATATTTTTAAAGCTTATGACACAACTTGGACTCGTATAGACTAACCATACCCAGGATACATCAGATGATGGTCTATAGCATGCTATGTCTACCACATGAACTGAATCTAGACTACATGTCATTATGTGATGACTTGTTTTATTTTAGCTTCAACATTCTGAAAGTTCTTGCTTTATATAAATTTGCATTATGAAATTCAACTTTACATTTTTTTTAGGTTTTTTTTTTTTGCAAGGCAATGGGGTTAAGTGGCTTGCCCAAGGCCACACAGCTAGGGAATTATTAAGTGTCTGAGGCCAGATTTGAACTCAGGTACTCCTGACTCCAGGGCTGGTGATCTATCCACTTTGCAACCTAGCTGCCCCTCAACTTTACATTCTGAGAAAAATCTTCATTCTAAAAAAAAAATCACTGTTTTATTTTACTGTACAGTACAGTCCCTCCCATCCTCCACCTTGCTTCTCTTTCTGTTTCTGCTTTTGACTCAGCATCCTGTAGTTTCTCATTAACCACCAAAAACAAACCCAAAACAACCCTTGAAAAAAGAACTCCTAAAAACCTCTCTCCAAGTGAAAGTAGTTTAACAGATGAGACTACCACCATTGCCACTGTCAGATCTGAGGCTTTGTTTGAGACCTTTGCCCTGTGTTGTCCACCTCTTCAGTCCTGTGTGTCTGTCTTCCTTCTCTTTGCATTTAGGTACTATAGTCTCCAGCCCCCATATATTACCAGTCCTCTCCTGCCTGTATTTGTGACAAGCCCCTTCTTGTCTGCTTCCTAAGTATTCTTCCTCTTTGTCCCAGCCAGGTCTTTCATCCAGCTGACCCTGACTCCTCTATGTTCCTTCTCCTGTTCTTGTTTCTCTGTCTCTGGTTCCCATGTCTTCTTGAATTATTTGCCAGGCCCTTTCTGCATGGTATCCATAGGCAAATTCACATTATGTAAAAGTCAGAGGTCTGTGAAATGTTCTCCTTACACAAAGCAAGAACCCTCTGGTGAATGTTGGTACCCAAGAAGTCAGGAAAATCACACTTGGTGCTTTAAAATTACTGATGCTTGTATTTATGCACAGGTTTTGGAATTGCCACAGCTGATAGGGACAGGAAAAATGGAGAAAATTATCTCACATAAAAGAGGTGTGCAAGGGAAAGCTTTTATAATGGAAGGAAAAATGATGGAAGGATCTGGCAATGCAGTTGGTAATGATAATGATGAGTGTAAATGGGATGAACTCATCCATGAAAAGGAAAATGACAGAATGTATTAGAAACCTAACAATATGTTGTTTATAAGAAACAGAGAAACACACACACACACAGAGTTAAATAAGGGCCTGGAAAACAATCTATTATGATTCTGCTGAAGTAAAGAAGTCAGGGCTAATGATCATAATATCACACAAGGCAAAAGCAAAAATAGAAACATCTCGCTACAAAGAACTGTAGTCAATGAAATAACATCAATATTAACCATAATTGCACCAAATGGCATAGGATCCAAATTCTTAAAGGAGAAGTTAAATGAGTTAGAAGAGGAAATAGACACTAAATAAATCTTGCTCTAAAATAAATAAGAAAGAATTCAAGGACATGAATCAAATCTTAGAAAAGTTAGATGGACAGGCTTCTGGAAAAAAACTGAATGGTAATAGAAAGGTTCTATTACCATTCAGTTTTTTAGTACCTTCACAAAATTTGACCATATATTGGGACATAAAAAATTTCACAAGCAGGGCAGCTAGGTGGCACAATGGACAGAGTACCGGCCCTAGAGTCAGGAGGACCTGAGTTCAAATCCAGCCTCAGACACTTAATAATTATCTAGCTGTGTGGCCTTGGGCAAGCCACTTAACCCAATTTGCCTTGCAAAAAAAAGAAAGACCTAAAAAAAATCTCACAAGCAAATGCAGAAACACATAACTAAATGCATCCTTTTAAGACCATAATAAAAAAAAATACATTTAGTTAAGGGCCATGGAAGTATAGAATTAAAAGCTAACTGGAAATGAAATAATCTAATTCTGAAGAACAAGTAAATCAAAAAACAAATCATAGAAACAACCAATAATAATTTTTTTTGTTTTTTTCAAGACAACGGGGTTAAGTGACTTGCCCAAGGTCACATAACTGGTAATTATTAAGTATCTGAGGCTGGATTTGAACTCAGGTCCTCCTGACTCCAGGGCCAGTAGTCTATTTACTGCCACCTAGCTGCCCTTACTAATTTTATTAAAGAAAATGTAAACAAGGAGACAATCTTCCAAAATTTGCTGGATATGTTTGCTATACTTAAGGGAAAATTTATATCTCTAAAGACATACATCAATAAGAGAAAAAGAACAAAAAGAATGAGTTAGACATTCAATAAAAAAAAAAACCTAGGGGGGGCAGAGCCAAGATGGTAACAAGAGAGGATCATCTCTTAGAAGCTCTCTCATAAAACTTATAAACTAAGGACTCTAACAAAACTTTCGAGAGACAGAACCCACAGAGGGACCCAGTGAGGCAGTTCTCCTACTCAAGGTAACCTGGAAAAGAGCAGAAAGGCTCTGCTCCCCGGGGTCGGAGGGGCGGCCTGCCAGAGGGGTGGCCTGCCAGAGCGAAAGAACTCCAGACTCCTGGAGGCAGCCCCAGGGCGCTGGGAGCCTTGGCCATGGCAGTAGGGGAGTTTCCTGACCTACGCCCTGGGTAGCACTGGGCACAACTTGGGGGATCAGCAGGGGAACCTCTGCCAGAGAGAGCACGTGAAACCCAGCCCTCAGGGCACACAGCGAGCAGCTTGGCCACCACAGCCCAGATCCAGGAACAGAAGCAGGCGGAGCTGGTAAGTAGGAGCCCCCAGAGCTGAGGGAGGGGAGTGAAGAGAGAGACTGCAGAGCTCTTCGCTTTGCCTCTGGAACAGGACTCTGGGGCTCTGAACACATTCAGATCCTGATTGCAGTCTAGGCCCCCCATAGAACAGGCCCCACCCATCTCGGCTCTGTGGCAGAGGGGGGCACTTATGGTCATTCACAGACCAGGAGGGAGGACAGAGCCTCACATACTGAGATCCTTGTGGGGGTGTCCCACTAATACTCAAAAGCTCAGGAAAGCACCCCCAAACCAGGCTCAGGCTGGGAAAATCAGTAAGCAGAGAAAAAAGAGGAACACCATTGAGAAATACTTTGCCTATGATCCCAAGAAGGATCAAAACACTCAATCTGAAGATGAGGAAGTACAAGCTCCTGTATCTAAAGACTCCAAGAAAAACAGAAATTGGGCTCAGGCTATGACAGAGCTCAAAAAAAAAAAAAAACCTTCAACAATCAAGTGAGTGAGATAGAAGAAAAATTGGGAAAAGAAATGAGAGAGATGCAGGAAAAACATGAAAATGAAGTCAGCAGCTTAGTCAAGGAGATCCAAAAAAAATGCTGAAGAAAATAACATGTTAAAAATCAGCTTAGGTCAAATGGATAAAACAGTTCAAAAAGTTATTGAGGAGAAGAATGCTTTAAAAAGCAGAACTGGCCAGATGGAAAAGGAGATAAGAAAGCTCTCTGAGGAAAACAAATCCTTCAGACAAAGAATGGAACTGAGGGAGGTTGCTGATTTTATGACAAATTGGGACACAATACTTCAAAACCAAAAGAATGAAAAATTAGAAGAAAATGTGAGACATCTCATTGAAGAAACAACTGATATGGAAAACAGATTTAGGAAAGATGATTTAAAAATTTTTGGAATACCTGAAAGTCATGATCAGGAAAAGAACCTTGACATCATTTTCAAAGAATTACTACAGGAAAATTCTGATATCCTAGAGGCAGAGGGCAAAATAGAAATGGAGAGGATCCATTGATCTCCCCTGGAAAGAGATCCCAAAAAACCAACCCCTAGGAGTACTATAGCCAAGTTCCAGAACCCCCAAGTCAAAGAGAAAATACTACAAGCAGCCAGAAGGACACAGTTCAAATATCGTGGAGCTGCAGTCAGGATCACACAGGACTTAGCAGCAACTACATTAAAAGCTCGTAGGGCTTGGAATATAATATTCTGGAAGGCAAAAGAGCTCAGAATGCAACTGAGAATCAATTACCCAGCAAAACTGAATGTCCTTTGGACTTTCAATGAATCAGGGGAATTTTAAATGTTCCTGCTGGAATGGCGAGAGCTGAACAGAAGGTTTGATCTTCAAATACAGGACTCAGGTGAAGCATAGAGATTTGAAGAGAAGTGGAAAATATGAGGGACTCCATGATGATGAACTACATGTATTCCTATATAGAAAAATGACACTGATAATACTCATATGAACCTTCTCATTTAATACAGCAGGTAGAAGGAGCTTTTATAGTTGAAGCACAGGAGAAAGCTGAATTTGAAGATATAATGTGGTGTAAAAATGGAGTCAATAAGAAAAAAAGGGAAATGGAATGGGAGAAAGAAAAAGGAGAGGAAGAATAGGCTAAGATATTTCATATAATAAGATTTTTCTTTATTACAACGAGCTATTGCAATGATATGGAAGGGGGGAAGGCAAGGGGGAATGAGGGAATCTTTGCTCTCATTAGAGGTGGCTAGGAGAGGAAACAGCATATATACTCAATGGGGTATAGGCATCTGGAGTAAGAAGGAGAGGGGGGTGCAGGGGGAAGAGGGGGTGATGTAAGTGATGGAGGAGAGGATGGACCATGGTGGGAGAGTGGTCAGATATAACACATTTTCTTTTTTACTTCTTTCAAGGGGCTGGGATTGGATGGCCTGTCCGGGACCATAGGGCCACGTGGATGCTGGGCCTAAGGGGTGGTATGGGGGCTCGGGGCCTCTTGGCCCCAGGTCCAGGGATCTTTCTGCTGTGCCACTCAGCTACCCTACAGCAGAGTCAGTGAAAGAAGAGAGAAAGTATAGTACATGGTACTGGAGAAGTACAAATTACGAATGGAGGGAGTTGTGATCAGCAATGGCAAGAGTGGAAAAAAATTCAGGATTGGTTTGATATTTTTAAAAAATATCAGAATAATTGACCATATCAATAATAATAGCAACAAAAGCCATTATCTCAATAAATGCAGAATGGATCTTTTATGATATACAACACTCATTTCTATTAAAAGCACTAGAAAGCATAGAAATTGAAGGAATCCTTTTAAAAATCTTAGGTAGTATTTCTCTAAAACAAAAAACAAGCATGTTTATAATGGAGATAAACTTGAAGGCATCTCAACAAGATCAGGAATGAAGCAAATATGTCCATTATCACCAATATTATCCAATATTGCACTAGAAATGTTAATTATAGCAATAAGACAAGAAAAAGAAATTGAAGGAATAAAAATAGACCATAAGGAGGGAAAAAAATTATTACTTTGTGGATAATATCATTTAGAGATCTCTAGATAATCAATAGTTATCAACTAAACAATCAACTAAAAAGCTAATTAAAATAACTTCAGTGATATTGCAGTATACAAATAAAACCTCATAAATCATGAGCATTTCTACATATGAACAACAAAGTCTAGCAGGAAAAGGGAATTCCAACTCAGGATAACTGGAGACAATATATAAAATATTTTATACTCTATCTGCCAAGACAACGCAGGAATGATATGAACACAATTGCAAGACATTTTCCACTCAAATAAAGACAGATTTAAACAAATGGAGAAAGATAAATTGCTTGTGCAAAAACTGGATCAATAAAAGTGACAATTCTATTTATATTGATTAACTTATTCAGTGCCATGCCTATCAAGCTAATCAAGAATTATATAGAATAGGGGCAGCTAGGTGGCGTAGTGAATAATGCACCAGCCTTGGAGTCAGGAGTACCTGGGTTCAAATCTGGTCCCAGACACTTAATAATTATCTAGCTCTTGGGCTTAGGTGAGCCACTTAACTCCATTTGCCTTGCAAAAACCTTAAAAAAAAGAATGGTTTAGAAAAAAAATTAATCTGGAAGAATGAAAGATCAAAAAATACCAAAAGAAGCAATGGAAAAATATTAAGGTAGGTGACCTAGCAGCTCCAGATTTCAAACTAGATTACAAAGTGCTAGTCATCAAAACAATCTGGTACCAAGAACCAGAGCAGTTGACCAGCGGAATAGATTGGGTAACTCAACACAAAGTCAATAACCACCGAAATCTAGTATTTAATGAATCTCCAAATCTGAAATTTTGAGTCAAGAATTCATTACTTGACAAGATGAGGGGAAAAATTGTAAAACTCAAAATAAGTAAAATCTTGCTTAAAAGTTTTTTTTCACAGATAAAAACCAATATAGTCAAAATTAAAAGGAAAATAGGAAACTGGGAATGATTTTGAAGTAAATTTCTTTGATAAAGTCCTCATTACTCAAATATACTGCCTACGGACTTATTCAAGTTTACAAAATAAGAATCATTCCCTAGATGATAAATGATCAAAGGATACGAACAGGCAGTTTTCTTTTTTGTTTTTTTTTTGTTTTTTCAAGGCAGTGGGGTTAAGTGGCTTGCCCAAGGCCACACGGCTAGGTAATTATTAAGTGTCTGAGGTCAGATTTGAACCCAGGTACTCCTGACTCCAAGGCTGCTGCTCTATTCACTGTGCCACCTAGCCGCCCCAGAACAGGCAGTTTTCAGAAAAAGAAATCAAAACTTGCAATTGTCAGATAAAAAAAAGTTCTAAACCACTATTGATTGGAAAAATGTAGACTAAAACAACTTTGACATACAAATTCACTAAATTAACATGAAAGAAAGGGAACATGACATGTTGGAAGGGATATGGAAAAAATTGGGACCTGAACGCAGTTCTGGTGAAGTTGTGAAATGATTTAATCATTCTGCAGAACAATTTGGAACTATAACCAAAGGGCTGTAAAACTGCATGTCCTTTGACCCAGCAATGCCACTACTAGGTCTATATTCTAAAGAGGTTTAAAAAAAAGGAGAAGGACCTATTTATATAAAAACATTTATAGCTGCTTTCTTTGTGGTGGCAAAGAATCAGAAATTAAGGGAATGCCCATCAACTGGGCAATGGCTGAACAAACTTGGTATATGATTGTGATGAAATATTATTATTCTATAAGAAGTGATTGACAGGATGGCTTCAGAAAAACCTGAAAAGACTTCTATGAATTGATGCAAAATGAACTGAATAGAACCAAAAGAACATAGTATACAGAAATGGCAATATTATACAGATGATCAATTCTGAAACACTTAGGTACTCGGGTCAAGATAACGATCAAGGCAATTCTGAAGTTGATGATGAAAATGCTATTTACCTCCTAAGAGGGAACTGATGAACTCTGAGTGCAGTTGAAGCATGTTCTTTTTATTACCTTTATTTTAATTCTTCTATTTTTCTTATTTTCTTTTGCAACTTTGTTAATATAGAAATATATTTTGGAAATCTTATATGTATAAGAGAAATAAAATTGCTTGCCTTATCAATGGAATGGTGGAATGGAGGAAAAGAATTTGAAATTCAAAATTTTTAAAAATGGTATGAAATTATTTTTCATGCAATCAAGAAATACCTAACAAAATAAAAGTAACTTTAAAGGCTATATCTATTGATATTTAGAATATTAGAGTCCAAGATGTTTTTCTTGTTCATGGTAGAAGTTGCCAGTTTATAAGTTTTCCTTAATATAGTTTCCAAATATTTAGAATAATTTCTTTCTAGGGCCTTAGAATATCATGTAGGAGTTATAGAGTTGGGTTATAATATTTGTGGAACTTTTCTTTTGGAGTTTCTTTTAGGAGGAGATTTACACATTTTTAAAAATCTTTATATAATTACATAGTGCTTTAAAGATTGAAAAATGTTTTAGGAAAATTATTTTACTTAATCTTCACCACAACTCTGGAAGGTAGGTGCAATTATTATTATTCCTATTTTACAGATGAGGAAATTGAAACAGATAAAGGTTAAGTAACTTGTCCAGGGTCAAATAACTTGTGACTGATGCTAGAATGGAATTGTGCTCTTTCTGAATTCAGGTCTAGCATTGTATCCACTGAGTCACCTAGTCCTAAGAAATCTGGATGATTTAAATTTATGATCTTGTGGAATATAGTACCAGACTTTTACAAAAATCATCTCTCTAATAATCTCCCTTTTATCTAATTTCCAACTCAATTTTTAAAACTCAGATAATGTACATTTTTTTTCCATTTTTCTTCTTTTCTATTCCTATTTGTCTCACAGAGTCATTTTCTTTTTTACTCTAAGTTTCTAGGATTATCAGTACTTGGGTAACACACTTTGTCTAATTTTAAAGTATTTATTCTCCTTCCAAATTTTTCTTCCAGATATTTTATTCAAATTTTAATCTCATTTAATTTTTTCTAGGCATTCATATAGTCTTTGTAAAAAATTCATTTCCCCTTAATCTCTTCTTATAGTTATTATAGAATTATATTTGACTCATTTTGGAGGATCTCTTAGAGTTACAATTATTTAACTAGTGTGTTATTCTTTTATTTACCTATTCCTTAATATTTAGTTCCTTAGACAGAATATTAGGTTCTGGTTGATCTCAAACAAAGTTCCCTAGGTTTCTGTGCTGACAGGGAATTGAAAGTCAAAATATAAAAGGAAATGGTAAAAATGACTTCAGATGCACTCAAGTTCAAGTCATTGTATCTCATGAAACTGAAAAAATTTTAGGAGCTGATTGTCAAGACACGATGATTGATGTTGGAATTCTTACAGAGCATAGTAGAAGGGTCAAAGGACTGCACAGAGGCAAATATTGTC
Source organism: Macrotis lagotis (assembly GCF_037893015.1). NCBI lineage: Eukaryota > Metazoa > Chordata > Mammalia > Peramelemorphia > Peramelidae > Macrotis > Macrotis lagotis. The sequence goes on along the minus strand of NC_133662.1, from coordinate 258,861,530 downwards.
CTGAGTGGCAAAAGGGGACAAATGTAATTCTCTGAAATGTAGACTAATGGACCTTAACTAACATTGTAGGAAAAATTCCAGAGTAAAATGAAAAAGGGATGATTTATAATCAATTAGAAAGGGAAACAACAATCACTATTATAGAAAATGAACATATTAAAAGCAAATTATGTCCAAGCTGCCCCAATGAACCTACCTCCCCAAATCCCTTTGCTGCCAGGTTCTATATTGAACTTGTCATCCACTGAAATCGCTAAATCTTTTTTAAGACTAATGATTATCTAGAAATATTCCTGTTATTTTAACTTAAAAAGTTGACTTAAGAAGTCTTGTATCAGGGCAGCTAGGTAGTGTAGTGGATAGAGCACCAGCCCTGGAGTCAGGAGTACCTGAGTTCAAATCTGACCTCAGACACTTGATTACCTTGCTGCATGGCCTTGGGCAAGCCACAACCACATTTAAAAAAAGAGAGAGAAAAGAAGTTTTGTATCCAAATTTAAGACTTTGAATTTTTCTCCTTGAAATGTGATCTTTGGTCTTAGGTTTGGTCAAATGTTCTATATTATCACTTTTTTTCCCCATTCTATCTTCCAATAGATGCCTCTTCTTTGCATCATCTTCAGATTTAATTAGCATGCCATCAATGTTTTATCCAAGTCACTGATCCTGGCTTTCAGGTGGTCCAATAATTCTTTAAAATTTTTAAAATTTATTTTATTTTTTATTTATGGAATAAAACAAGCATTTCCAGAACATAGCAAAATAAAAAGATGACTGCACATGAAGCTGTAAATTTATTATGTTCAACTTGCTTTTCCTTTTAACTATATAATTCAGATAAATTTCAGATGAATTTATCAGAGGAATTTCTTTTCTCTCTTTTCCCCTCTCTTCCCTAGAGATGGCTCATATCAGTCATAAATATGTATGTATATATATATATATGTATATATATATATGTAAAATCATTCTATACATACTTCTATTCATCATTTCTTTCTCTGGATGCAGATAGCATCTTCCTTCATATATCCTTTGTAGCCAATCTGGGTAGTCAAAATGGCTTATTACCTCCAAACTGTTCTTAGGACAATATTGCTGTTATTTTATATAAAATTCTCTTGTTTCTACTCACTTCACTCTTCATTATTTAAGCAAGTCTATCCATGTTTTTCTAAGATCATTGAGCTTGTCATTTCTTATATCATAGTAGTATTTATAACAATATCATATACCACAACTTGCTCAGTCATTCCAATTGAGGGCATCCCTCAACTGTAATTTTCAGTTCTTTGTTACCACAAAGAGAATTTCTATAAATATTTAAAAACATATGGATTTTTTTCCTTTTCCCCTAATCATCTTGGGAAACAGATCTAATGGTGGTATTGTTGGATCAAAGAGTATCAGCAGTTTAATAACTCTTTGAATAAAATTCCAGATTGCTCTCCAAAATGATAGAATGAGTTCACAATTTTTAAATTATTTTTCCTCAATCTATTTTCCATGTCAGTTATTTTTCCAGTGATATATTTCACATTTTCTTCTTTTTTCATTCTTTTGATATTGCTTTATTGTTTCTTGATGTCTCATGGAGTCATTAGCTTCCACTTCCCTGAATCTAATTTTTCTAAGGAATTATTTTCTTTAGTGAGTTTTTGCACCTCCTTTTCCATTTGGTCAGTTCAACTTTTTAGGATGTTGTTCTCTTCAACATATTTTCGCACATCTTTTTCTAATTTTTTATGGTTGCTTTACCAAGTGACTATTTTTTTCATGTTTCTCTTACACCACTTTCATTTCTTTTTCCTAATTTTTAAAATTATTATTGAGCTCTTCAAAGAATCCTTGTTTGAACTTGAAAGCAAATCCTAGCTTTCTTTGAGGCATCACATGTAGCCATGTCTGCTTCTGAGGTCATGTTTTGATCTTCCTATCACCATAATAATTTTCTATGATCAGGGATTGACTGCTCCCTTGACTAGATGCTGCCTGGGTTGAACTGTATACTCCCTTGTGAGACAGACATTTCTTGCTGACCTTCAAAGTTGCCTTGAACTGGAAAATTATTTTACTGCATCTTTTTGTTCTTCCCCTCCAGAATTTATTTTAAGTTATTATTTAATAACCATTTTGAGGTAAATTTGGGAGAGGTCAGGTAATTTTCTCCCTTAATCCCTCATCTTGGCTCCATCTGTTCAATTTGATGCCAGTAAGGAATTTCCAAAAGCTTGAAATATAAAATGAGGTAAAAAAAGATTTGGCAATAGTTTTGAGCCTGGGACAGAAGGAGAAGAATTTTTCTTTTCCTTGCCTGGTAAATATAGAAATCTGAAAATGGGAGATCACTTTATATTCTAAATGAAGTTTTGACTCTGATACATTTAAATTTTAGTTGGAGATGAAGAGGCAGATCAATGGATGAACAGGACTGCTACTTGGAACTGAAGGTGGTAAAATGTATACAGTTTCAGACTTGAAATCAAGAAGGATGCGAATGGAACAATCTACCTCACATGCTTACTGTATCTCCTAAGGAAAGTCATTGAAACTTCTCTCTCTCTCTTTAGGGTTCCCCATATATAGAATGCCCCCAATACAATAGCATCTGTATCACATGGATCATTGGGAGGAATAAATCAAATGAGACAATATATGGAAAGCACTTTAAACCACTGAATTCTATAGAAATATTAATCATTAATCTTCTTCCTATTTTTCTGGGATCAATGGTCCAGATGACTCTTCCTGCTCCCTAAAACACCATATTTATTTAGTTCCTAAGATGTTTGAAATGGTATGAGCAGAACAAAGATGTCTAAAGGGTTGAAAACCAAGATAAATGAAGAAATTATCAGTAATCTCAACTGCTCTCAATATGTTCAAGTCTCTACATCCTATTACATCAATAGAATTTGTGAAGATAAATACTGACACAAAATTGATTATCACTGAATGATTAAAGAATATAGGAGACAAGTCAAAGGGCTCACAGAGACAAATGTCCTAGTTTCCAAAAGTGAGGAAAGACTACAGACCATGAATTTACCAGTGAACATTCCAGAATACAATAATAAGAAGATAAAGGTAAGCAATAATCACTAGTATATGACATGGATCCATTGAAAACATGTCAAGGTAACAAATGAAGTTGTCCCCCAATATTCTGTATCACCTGCTTCTATAGTCAGACCTTGCCATCCAATGAAACCTGTTAATCTTTTTTTAGATTATGTCTCTCTGAGTTTAAAGGTTGATTCTTTTGCACTCAAATTTAATACTTTTAATTTATCTCCATAAAATATATCTTAATAGATCTGACCAAATGTTGTAATGTATAAATCTTTTTTTTTTTCATTCTGGCATCTAGCAGGTTATTTGCTTTTTAAACTTTGTGTTAATCTTCAAATCTGATTGTCATGCAAACCAAACTTTTATCCAACTCATTGATAAAAATATTATATAAGAGCAAACATAAATTTATAATTCACCAGGGACTTCTGTATCAGATGAAATGGAACTATTGATGAGTTGTCTTCAATTTGGCTTTTAATACAATTGTTGATGGATTAGTTCACATTTCTTCTATCTTAATGGCAACAATATCATTGTCAAATGATTCAAGAATCCCTCACAATATCAACTTAAACTGTTCATAAACTTCCTTTGATCTATAAATATAATAATCACATATAAGAATATCTCTATGGTACAGTTTATGATAAAACTATATGAGTTCTGTGTGATCATCACTTCCTTTAGTAAATGTTCACTAACCAATTCTTTATTGAGAGGTGATTGATAGATATTTGTCCATTTACCCTTCTGTAGTATGTATGTACGAAATCTTTAAAAAGATATAGCTCCTGGGCAGCTAGGTGGCTCAGTGAACAGAGCATTGGCCTTGGAGTCAGGAGGACCTGAGTTCAAATCCAATCTCAGACACATAATAATTACCTAGCTGTCTGACCTTGGGCAAGTCACTTAACTCCATTGCCTTGTAAAAAAAACTTAAAAAAAAGGAAAAAAAGAAAAAGATATAACTCAGGCCAGCTAGGTGGTGCAGTGGATAGAGCATTGGTCCTGGAGTCAGGAGGACCTGAATTCAAATTTGGTCTCAGACACATAATAATTACCTAGCTGTGTGACCTTGGACAAGTCACTTAACCCCCTGCCTTGTGGAAACTAAAAAAAAAAAAGGACATAGTTCAACAATCCCATCTACATAGTCTTTCTGTATCCTGGGATATGGTTCATTTACACTTGTGGACTTTAACTCTCAACTGATTATTGATTATAACTACATATTGATTCTCATTTGACTTTTCTTGGATTACATTTCCCTATTAGCCACTATTCTTCAGTCATTTACCATTCACAGATAATTTTCTTTGGTAGGAAATCAGAAATAAAACCAGTGTTAAAAGTTTATGATTGGGGCAGCTAGGTGGCACAGTAGATAGAGCACCAGCCCTGGAGTCAGGAGTACCTGAGTTCAAATCCGGCCTCAGACACTTAATAATTACCTAGCTGTGTGGCCTTGGGCAAGTCACTTAACCCTATTTGCCTTGTAAAACCTAAAAAAACCCAAACAAAAAAGAAAGTTTATGATTAGTCTTTGACAAAATATAGCACCCATTTCTACTAAAAAAAAGAAAAAGAAATTAAAGGAATTAGAATTGGGAAGGAAGAACCAAAACTGTAAATCTTTTATAAATTTATAGATGACATGATGATATATCTAGAGTCCCTTAAAAATCACATAAAAAACACTGGAAACAATTAGCAACTTTAGCAAAGTCACAGGATATAAAACAAACCCACATAAATCCTCAGCATTTCTATATATTGCCAACAAGATACAGCAGCAAGAGTTAAAAAGAGAAACTCTATTTAAAATAATATCAGACAACATGAAATATTTGGGAGTCTACCTGCCAAGGTAGACTCAGAAACTCTAGGGAAACAACTATAAAACACTTTTCACACAAATACAATCAGATCTAAATTACTGGACAAATACCAACTGCTCATGGATAGGCCAAGCTAATATAATGAAAATGACAATTCTACCTAAATTAAACTACTTATTTACTGCCATACCATTCAAATTTCCAAAAAATTATTTTAGTGAGCTAGAAAAAATTGTAACAAAATTCATATGGAGAAGCAAAAAAGAAGAACAAAGGGTTTAATGAAAAAAATGCAAAAGAAGGCAGCTTAGCCTAAACAGATCTAAAATTATATTATAAAACATCATTCATCAAAACTATTTGGTACTGGCTAAGAAATAGGGTGGTGGACCAGTGGAATAGATTAGGTGCAAAAGAGACATCAGGAGACATCAAACTGCTGTTTGATAAACCCAAAGAGTACAGGTTCTGGGATAAGAACTCACTTTTCAATAAAAACTGCTGGGAAAACTGGAATTTAGTATGGCAGAAACTAGGATTAAACCAACATCTCATACCCTATACCAAGATAAGATCAAAATGGGTGCAGGATTATAGAAATAAAAGACAATATTATAAGTAAATTGGGAGAACAAGGAATAGTTTACCCAACAGATCTATGGAAAGGAGAGCAGTTTATGACCAAGGAAGATATAGAGAACATTACAAAAAACCAAACAGAATAATTTTGATTACATTATTAAAAAGCTATTGCACAAACTAAACCACTCTAACAAAATCAAAAGAAATGTAGTAAATTGGGAAACAATTTTTACAATTAGTGTTTCTGACAAAGGATTCATTTCTAAAATATATAGAAAACTGAGACAAATTTATTAAAAAACCAAGCCATTCCCCAACAGACAAAGGATACACAAAGGCAATTTTCAGACGAGGAAATTAAAGCTATCTATAGTCATATGAAAAATTGCTCTAAATCATTACTGATCAGAGAAATGCAAATTAAAGCATCTCTAAGGTATCACCTCACACCTCTCAGATTGGCCAATATGATCTGAAAGGATAATGATCAATGCTGGAGGGGATGTGGAAAATCTGGGACATTAATATATTGTTGATGGAGCTGTGAACTGATCCAACCTTTCTGGAGAGAAATTTGGAATTGTGCCCAAAGGGCAATAAAAATGTGCATACCCTTTGACCCAGCAATACCACTACTGGGTCTATACCCTGAAGAGATCATGAAAAAGGGTAAAAACTTCATATGTACAAAAATATTCATAGTTCTGTTACTAGTGGCAAAGAATTGGAAATCAAGGGAATGTCAATCAACTGGGGAATGGCTGAACAAATTGTGATATATGTATGCAATGGAACACTATTGTTCTATTAAAACCCAGGAGATATGGGATTTCAGAGAACCTGGGAAAACTTGCATGAATTGTTGCTGGGTGAGATGAGCAGAACCAAATGAACATTTTACACCTTAACAATAATACAGGGTGATGCTAAGCCTTGATGGACTTATTTACTCCATCAGTGCAATAATCAGGGATAATTTTAGGGAATCTGTATGGAGAATGCCATCTGTATATAGAGAAAGAACGGTGGCATTTAAACAAAGAGCAAAGATTATTATCTTCAATTTTTAATGCCATCTTATGTATTACATAATTTTGCTATCCCTAATATTTTTTCTTTGTTATGAGTATGTTTTTTCTCTTAGCACATTCAATTTTGATATATGTATATCATTGAAAACAAATATAAAGATTATCAGATTGCCTTCTTTTGGGGGTCAGAGGGGAGGGAATCAAGGGAGGGGGAAATTATAAAATTCAAAACCTTGCAAAAATGTACTATTGTATATAATTGGAAAACAAAAAAATATGAAAGAAAGTTTATGCCTTCTCTTTGTCACATCTTGTCCTTTTCTTCTCTACCTTTGGAAGTAGTTTTATTCTTTCTTTGATCCTATCTTTTACACAACTCTCTCACTTGAGTTTGCACCCTTTTTGCCTAAGACTTTGAAGCCGTAATTCCCAAGAAGGACATTTTTAAAATGCTATCTCTGCTCCCATTTCTTCTGCTACCTCTGAATAGGAATAGTGATTAAAGCACTATCTGATAAAATCTGATAAAAAAGAAAAAATCTTCTGAAAGCATATGATATGAAAAATTTGAAAGGTAAAAGTCTTCCAGAAACATAATTATAAACATTACTGAAAATGATAGGAAAATACTAGTTAATAAAATAAACTGGAGAAGAAATGCAAAAATGAAATTTGTAGGGAAGAAGGAATAGATTCTAAATTCATGTAAATAATTTTATTTTATTTTAATTTTATTTTATAATAAATTTATTTTATAAAAGAGAAGTGGCTGGTATAAAAAGAAAAGGTATTATAATTTACTTTTAAAATAGAAATAAGAGGAAATGGTTAATAAATTAAAAATTGAAGTCTCAAAGAAACCTATTGTACCTTCAATTTCTTTTCATTATTGGCTGAAGAATCCATTTTGTCATCAGTTAGAGATTCATGGCTTGAATTAAAGGTGCTTACGCTTTCGTTTTGCTTATCCTATGAGAAAAGATATAAAGAAAAAATACCATAAATATTGAATGCAATAAATATTATCATCATTAGTCAATGCAAATGGAAAAGAAGGAAGTAACAAAAACAATATCCTATGATTTGATAAAGACCTTTTCCCAGAACAGATTGGTCCACTGGAGAACCAAAAAAGTTCTCAATTGGATATTCCTAGAGTTCTTTAAGCTACTTCCCTTGCTTTACCACATCTCAGCTACCATATATAGTTGGAGGATCAGATACAATTAGTGACTTTGTTTTTGAACAGAAAAAGATGATGATGTGGCATCTATACTCACTTCTGTCTTAACATTTCATACACAAAAGAATGGGAGAAGCAAGAATGAGGAGGAAGAACAAACACCAAAGCAAAATCAAAAGGTAGAAAAGATCTTAAAAAATTTTCATTCATTCTTTTTTAAATTAATTTTTCTTATTTTGAACTTAATAAAAAAGACATTTTCATAATCATGATAGCACAAAAAGGACTATAAATCTTCACTTTAAATTATCTACTTTTTAAAACGTGTATAACTTCTACATATATAACTTTATTTTCAAAACTTATCTGCTTTCCTATTGTTCTAAATGTCTTTCACTGTTCTCTTCTGTGCATTTAAAATGTAATTTAATGGTCATTATGAGGCATTACTGTTGCTAAGTTCTCCTTCTACTACATTTTCTTTCTCCCTGTCCCCCCCCCTTCTAAAACAAACCCTAAGAGAAAGGAGAGGGAAAAACTCTTGTAACAAAAAAGTCAAGCAAAATGAATCCACTCCATGGCCATGCCCCGCAAGTAAATAACTCTTCTTGCATCTCCAGTCCATCATCTCTCTGCAAGGGAGGTAACACAGTGCATCAGTCGTCCTCAGGAAGCATAGCTGGCCACTGATTTGTCCTTGCTTCTGCTCACTTCTCTCTGTATACCCAGGTTTTTCTAAAATGATCTCAGTAATTCTTAAAGTGCAATAGCATTCCATTACATTTATATAATGCAATGTGTTGAGCCATTTTCCAATTGTTGGTCATCTTACATTGTAGTTATAGTTGTGGTAGTTGTAATGTAGTAATAGTAGTAGTAGTAGTAGTAGTAGTAGTAGTAGTAGTAGTAGTAGTAGTAGTAGTAGTAGTAGTAATTGCAGTAGCCGTAGTTAATTGTTGTTGTTGCTGTTTTATTCTATCTTTTTTCTCCTTCTTCTACCTCCCTTTTTCCTCCCTCTTTTAATATTCTTTCATGATGAGGAAATGTATTTTGCTTGCAGCGATTCCCTTCCTGGTATTATCCTCTCTCTCTTTACCCATCCCTCCCTGTCACCCACCCTCTAATTCCTTCTCTACCGTGCTTGATGTACATGATACCAAATCATCTATGTTATGCCTGTTCAGTCCTCTGAATATTTTCTATAAGAATGATAGTTCACTGAGTCTTCTTAGGCTTTTCCTTCTCACTCATAATAATGAGAAATCCTTCCTTCTCGCTATACAATTCATATCCCCTTTATTTTTCTTTTTCCCCACATCAGATCCTCAGGAGAGAATTCATTTGCTTCTAGTTCTGCTTGTCTTTGCAATATTGTCTCAATTCCCACTTCTGTTGCCACATCTGAACAGAGAGAGTGAGCAATTAAGGAAAAATCTAACAAAACTGTTCAAAATAAAAAAAAAAATTAAGAGATAAAAGTTTTTCAAAAATATTATTGAAAATGATGGAAGATATATTAAAGGATAAAGAATAAATTAAATTATTGATCAACTTTAACATTCTCAAGATAACACTCCCCTCCCAAGTCTTAAACAAGAAATTATTTCTTAGACATATAAAACAAAAACATTTAGAATGATTCCAATATCCTTATAGATCCTCAAAGAGTTTAAAGGGGAGGAATAACATATATAAATGTATCAAAGTAAGGTTGTAATAATAAAGTCTAGAATCTTGAAATCAGAAAGATTTAGATTATCTGGTCCAAGTTAAACCCCAAAAGAAATTAGTCCTACATCTGTTAAATAGTCACTGAGTCTCCCCTGGAAAATCTGAAGTGAAGTTTACATCTCTCAACAGTCCATTTAATTTACATTCTAGATAATAATCAAATTTCCACATAATAATCAATGTTCTACATATAATAATCAAATTTCTATATATATATATATATATATATGCATTCACAGAGACTGTCACCCACAGATATTCATAGAATCATAGAATTTTAAGACCTCTGTTCTATTTTTATTCATGCATTTTGAAGTTTTTCTAAATAAAAAGATAAGCTTCCAACATAGGTGATGCTTGATTTTATTTTGCTTGTGAGAATTGCTTTTAAAAATCTGTTAGAGGGGCGGCTAGGTGGCGTAGTGGATAAAGCACCGGCCCTGGAGTCAGGAGGACCTGGGTTCAAATCCGGCCTCAGACACTTCATAATTACCTAGCCATTTGGCCTTGGGCAAGCCACTTCACCCCATTTGCCTTGCAAAAACCTAAAAAACTAAAAAATAAAAAAAATCTGCTACTCTGAGCTGATTAGCCTGGCTACATGATGCATTTTCATTTTTCTCCATAACCCTCTACCTATTTTTCCAAACTTATTGATATTTTCTTTTCACACCTCAATCATTTCCTTATTTTAATATTATCACTTCCGGGTTAATTTCATGCCATCTAGATCTTTTCTACTGTCATCTCCGCATTCCTGCCCCAACCCCCACCAAACGATTGGGCTCCATTTCTTTGTCCCCCACTCTGATAGCTGAATTGTTGTCTTATCTTGCCATGGCTTAGGCCTCTGGCATCATGCCACCCCCATGTACCATTTCTACTTCAAGCTCTACTTTATATGTTATCTTCTTTCATTAGATCAATCTCCTTGAGGACTGGGGATCTTTTTCTTGATTGTATTTCTATCATAGCCCTTAGCAAAGAACTTAGTTCATATTAAGCATTTAACAAATTAATTCTCTCTGTCTTTCCTCTCATTTGTCTATGCTTATTTATCTATGTATCTGTCCAAATATATATCTATGTGTCTATTGGTGTATATATGCATACTTCCATCTATCTGTCTGTCTGTCTGTCTATCTATCTATCTTCTCTCATCTATCTATCTATATCTAAATATTTAAATATGGATCCATCCATCTCCATCCATCCATCCATCTTCCTTATAAAAAGATAAAATATTTAAGTAAAACCAAACAACAAAACGATCACATCGGACAGTATATGCTACTCTGTAGCCATAGTTGTCTACTTTTCTAAGATGGAGGTGTAATTCACCATCTGTTCTCTGTGACCAAAATTCATCTAATTCTACTTTGGCTGACTTTTAATCATTATTTCCACTATTATATTTAAATTTCTGCTACTATATTTACTCTGTATATTTTTCATATTTCACTTTTCATCATTTTATGCAATATTTTGGAATTTTTCACATTCATATTTATTTCTCATGGCACAATAGTATCTCTCTTCTCATTGTTCACAGATCCCAATTGGTTCTGAAACCCCACAAAGACAGCTTGTCCTTTCCTTTGTGTTATCTTACCTTGAGAGCAGGGATTATATTCCTTTTCCCCAGTATACTCAGAGTTTAGCAAAGCTAGTTGCAGTATGTGATGTAAGTTGTGGGTCTAAACCTTATTTTTAACCACATTTTCCCAACAGTCCTTATCAAATAGGGAAATTTCTTCCCAAGAGTCTGGGATCTTGGATTTGTGAAGCCCTGGATGATTGTTTTCTCTTCCTTCTAGGTTTTGCTTCTTTAGTTTATTTTGCTTAAAGGGAAGCTAGATGATGCAGTGGATAGAGCACTGGCTTTGGAATCAAGAGGACACTTGACATTGACTAGCTACGTGACCTTGCCATGGCCTAGAATAGCAGATTCTAGGGAAACCACTCTGCCTATTGCTCACGTTCATACATTGTCATTTGATTGGGTTGTTTGCGGGGCCTTTTATGTTTGAAATGGACTTGAGGTTCAAACATCATCTTTCCAGTACAATTTTCTCTTCTTTGAGAAGAGAGGAGGAAAAAAACTCAACCATGATTTAGAACATAGGCAGTGAATAAATATATTGAAGAAAAACACTAAAAAAATGAGTGCCCTGTGGTGGGTGAAAGAACAGCTTGAGGCCTGTGACCTAAAGAAGGTTTAAGGTGGCTTAGAAGAGAGAGGGCATGGGCAGTACTTTTTACTGCCTGCCCTCAGTTCAGTATGAAATTCTTGACTGTGGGTAATAGCAAAGAGAGTCATCGATAACCAATCATAGCTAGTATTTATATAGGATTTCATATACATTATCTCTTTAAATATTCACAACAATTCTTTGAGATAGGTCCTATTATTAGCGCCATTGTAAAGATGAAGATATTGAGGCATTGAGAAGTTAAAGGTCATTGTCTAGTGCCTGAAGTAGGCGACGACCTGAGATCTGACTCCAAAACCAACCCTTTATCCACTGTACCATAAAAATCCCTGGGAGATGGAATCACATACAAATAAAACCTTTGCCACAAAATAATTGAGAATGGACTGTTGTAGTTAGCTTAGGCCAGTTTTGTCCTGATTGATGAGGCCCTGCTACTAAAAAGCACCAGACACCCCCAACCATACTGTCTCAGTCATCTCATCACCTGCCCCCTCTTGCTACTCTTGCTAATAGAAATCATGTCCTAAAGCTAGGTTGTTCTGATTGATAAGAACCTTCTATATCTGCACAGCCTCAGACCCCTGACAATGCTTTATCTCAGTCATTTTGACATCACCCTCCCATTCCATTTTCCCTCTCCCCCCAAATCAGTAATGGAATTAATACTTGGTTAATTGACTACCCTGTGACTTGACCCACCATGCTTTGACTCTCCAGATCAAATGACCCTGCTATGGCTCTTAGTCCCCCTAATGTGCTGCCTTTTACCTAAGAATATAAATTCCTCTTTATTGCTCCATCTGTCTAGTGTCAGCAAAGGATTACAGACTCTAAATTGCCTGATGTCTTCAATTCAATAATTTTTGTCTCATGTCTGAAGAAATCATTGTGAAATAAATAAATGTGTGATATTGCCACATCCTGTGGCTGTAACTTACCCTTTCTATATAGTCCAGTTTAATAGGAGAAAGAGGTTCAACAAAAACCCTTGAAGACTATACATTTTACAGCATCCTAAATATTTCCCTTGATAAAGCAAATAGGTTTCTGCTGATAATTTGGCAATGCTTAAATTTCCAGCAAATACCAGGCTGTTTTCCATTTTTGTTTCATTACCATGTACCTCAGTTAACTCAACTGCAGAGCTTCCGGTCTTGAACATTTTTTTTTCTGCTTTAATGAGTGTGATGCCACATCATTTAAATTTTCTTCTCTCACAATGGACTCTTTAAGAAGCATGGTTGTTTTAGAGGTGAGGGGGGATGCTAGAGGCTGTCACAGTCTGTGAACAAGGTCTGGAGAAAGTATTTGAGGTTGCTTTATTGGATTAGACTGTGACTTGTAGTTGATTGTTTCTTAAGAAGGCTGATTTGTTCAATGTTTTCTAAAATTAGTAACCTGTTCTTCCGACTAATTTGAAGTTTGATTTAAGAAATGGTTTTTGGATGCAATTGGGCATGCTGTATGGATATAAACTCACCGTGACCTAAAAAAGAATAAAAATTAAAGAAAAAATGTAAGTACAGAGACTATTGCTCTTCTGTATTTGTATTCTTGATACTTAGTACAATGCCTAGAACTACACAAACATTTAATAAATGTCTTTTCTTTCATTTGACTCATTTTTAATTTAATGATTAATTCATTGTTCCTTTCTACCATTATTTTTATTACCTCTCCTAATAATACAATAGAAACTCTGCAACATATTATGAGGTTGTAAAAATTTAGCACTTATACAATAGCTAATAAATCATGATCAAATATATAAAACTATATGACAGAGACCTACTATTCATCCTATATGAATTAATGGATAGATCTCTACTACAGGTATAAGCACCAGTAGCTTTAGAAATTCAGCAAATAAGCTGTATTACACTTAGAGCACTATCAAAGACAGAGACATTGTAAATAATTGATAAGCTATAACACTGACCCATAAAAAAGTTATGAACAATGTTCTCAAATGATTGTGTCATACCAAATACTAATAACTTCCAAATCACATGGGTTGAAAAGCTCCCAAAATATAAAGACCTAATGGGAGAAATCAAGGGCATGTGGGAACAATTTGAAGTACCTTCTATTGCAGTAATTCTGAGTGAACCTGCACAGGACAAGATTCAATATTTCTATCCAATGATTTTAGTTTCCCAAGCAACCCTCCACTAAATATTAAATATAAAACAGTCATTAGCAGGAGAATGACTATATTCAAGGTCATTTGCATCTGAATTCTATTGAATATGAAAATAATAATAATAATAATAATAGTAACTTTCACTTATGTAAGTGTTCCCTTGTTTTTGAGGCATTCCCAACTTTTCATAACCCTATTTGAGGTTTTGGTAGAGACTTGGTAGAGATGCTGGAGTACTTTGTCATTTCCTTCTCCATTTTATTTTACATGGGAAGAAACTGAGGCAGACAGGGTTAAGTGAGTTGTCCAGGATCACAAAACTATTAAGTGTCTGAGGCTGGGTTTGAACTCAGGAGGAAGAGTCTTCTTGATTTCAAGTTTAGGGTTTTATCCCCTGCAGCACCATTTATGGGATGCTTTAATATTAACAATTAGCATTTTTGTGATGCTACAAGGTTTACAGAGGACATCAAGTGATTTGATCCTCACAACAATATTATAAGGTAGGTGCTATTATTATCTCCTTTCTACAGATGAGTAAACTGAGAATTAGAAAAGTGAGGTTAGAGGACTTTGCTTGGTTTACAAAACAAGTAAATGTTCAAGGCTGGATTGGAAGCCAGGTCTTCTGATGTGATATCCAGTGCTCTATCACAATGGTGATGCTATTCTTCCATTAATTTGTATTTCTATTGTTCTTTTGTTCGTTGTTCAGCAACCAATCTTTAAGTAGATTAAAATGACTGCTCTTTATTACAAAATAAAATTATTGGGACATCAGCTCATCTTTAGTAGGCTAGTTGAAAGCATCTTTGGGATGACTCTGATGATAGACAGGATAGACAGGATGATAGACAGGAAAGAGGTAATGGTGCAATGGATAGAGCCAGTGTCCAAATGGAGGAGTCAGGAAGACCTGAGTTCATATTCAGTCTAAAGCCCTTACTGTGTATGCTAATAAACCCAGCCTACTAGCTAGGCATGAAGTTAACTTCTGACTCACCCAGTTTTCTCAACTACATAAAGAGGATAATAGCACCTACCTGTAAGAATTTTGCAAGAATTAAATGAGAGAATATTTGTAAAGCACTTAGGATAACACTGATCACATCACAGGTGCTTAATAAATATTGGTTCCTTTATCCTTTTCCATTTTTGTTAGTGTGATACAATATACAAAGTATTGTTACTATACTCTTGAGGCAAAGGTATTGCTAACTTGTCCAAAGTAACAAAGCTAACACATTTCAGACCTGAGACTCTAACCTGGGTCTCCTAACTTTACATTTAGTTCCTTTTTCCTCTATACTAGCTGTCTTTCTGACATTAATTACATGCATATAGGTAGAGAATCAGTCCACCTAGATGGCCTTTGAGCAGAAGAAGAAAACCTGTGGAATCAAGGGGGAATCAGTGATTTCTGAGATGGAGGTGAGAAAAACATATTCTACTTACTTGCTAGCATCATCAGGGCAGCTCCATCTGTTGCTGCTCTTCCCTGATTCTTCCCTTGTGGTTAGCAAATTCTTCCCATCTTTATTTTCCTTATTCTAATGACCTAACCACCTCAACACCACTATCTATTCTTTCATTTCCATCCATTTCAATTCTACCCCTTTAATGCCCATTCTATTTTACCTTCTGAAATTTCTGTTCCATTATGAGCAAACTTCCCTTCATTTTAGACCTTTTTCTCATGCTCCTCTCATCTTGCCAGTCATAGAAACATGATTCATGCTTTGACTTCACTTATCTCCATTTCCAGTCTTGACCCTAATAAGTTCAACCAGACACTACTCAGCTCTTCGATTCTTGCTCCCTTGTCCTCCTCAAAGTCTGGCCTGGGATCCTTCCACTTCACAACTCCAAAGTACCTGTATTATTGAACACAGCTAGAGAAAGTCAAGCAACCATAATGTTTAGATCCTCTCCAAATTTCTATTATCTAACCTTAACTGGATCTTCATCGCAGCAAGGCATTTTCTCCTTTTACTTCTTCCTAACTGCTTCTCTAAGGCAGCTTCCAAATCTTCCCTTCCCTTTCCCTTTTAAGCCTCACATGTCATCTCTTCCATAATCCTCTCAGTTGAGAATCTCACTTCATACTTTACCCCCAAAATAGATGCCGCCTGTCATGAGCTCCCCCTTCTCCCCTTCTCATCTCACAACCTCTTGATATCATCTTCCACTTCCTCCCCCTTTAGTAAGTCTCTAAATGAGAGATGGCCCTTCTCGCCAAGATCAATCTCTCTACATGCATCCTCAGTCTTATACCTTCCTGTGTTCTCTGCAGATTGGGACCACTATCGTCATATCTGTTGCTCCAATCTTCATTCTTTTCCTATCTCCTCATTGCTTTCCTGTTGCATGCAAACATGCTCTATCAAGTCCTAGTTTCTCAATCAATTAGTAAACAATAATTAAGTGCCTACTGAGCTAGAAGCCATGTTAGGTGCTGAGGATACAAAAAGAGAAAAAAAAATTTGCATCCATCCCTTTCTCTTTACCCACATATCCACTACCCCATTTCTGGTTCTCATCATCTTTTATCCAGATTATTGCTATAAGTTTTTTAATTGGTGCAGCTATGTTGAGCCTTTCCCTATTACCCTGCTCATTAAACTGCACAATTGACATTCCTTAAGCCTTAGACTGACCATGTCCTTCCCTGGTTCAAGAATCTCCAATAGCTCTTAATTGCCTCTAAGACAAAATATGAATTTCTTTTTAGTCTTTTAAGCCTTTGTTCATCTAACTCTAGTCTATCCTACCAGACTAATGACCCTTTACTCTCCTTCATGTATTCAGCATTCCAGTCAAAGTGGTCTTCCTGCTGTTTGTAGCCTCCATATATTCTGTCTTCCCTCTGTGCACTTTTAATCATGTCTGGAATGAAGTCCTTCCTAACCCCTGCCTTAAAGAATCCATAATTTTTTCAAGGGATGATGATTCCAGCACCTAGGACTCATCAGTCCTCTTGAGTCCTATCTGGATTCCTTCAAAGTGCTACAGCTCCCAAACTGAATTCTTTTCTATGCAAGTATACATATATATTTTATGCTACCTATCTACATTTATGTTGTTTCCTTTCTTCCATACATTTCTTGAGGACATGGACTGTTTCATTTTGATCTTTGTATCCCCAAAAGACAGTTTCTACCACATAGTACATGTATAAGGAATGATTTTTTTAAATTAATGAAATAATAAAAGAATAGTAACATGCTCACCAGGACTATGGGTAAAATAGCATTTGGCAGGAGAAGATGGTCTTTGAGTTCACCACCATCACATTCTATTGAAATGAAGGCAGAACATTTTTTGTGCAACTGAGGAGAAAGAGAAAAGGTCAAAGAAGATAAGGAATGCGATTAAAGGAGAGAACCATCTATGGGTCATAGCCCTAAACATTTAGGCAAAATGCTCACTTAATTTCCCCAGTCCTGCTATACTGAACTTCTGGGGTTGCCTATGAATATGAAAGATGGTGTTTGTTGGGGTTGAGGGAGGGAGACTAGTGGTATTTATTTTGTAAGCAACCGAGAACTTTCCAAAACTACTAACAGATAATGAGAGATGGCTTCCTGTCTACCCCGCTGCTCCTACTCGCTGTTAAGAGTCCTGACCATTCTTGTGACTCCTGAAGGAATATTTACATTAGATTCTGATATTATGGGGAAAAGTGATACACATTCTGCAACAGGAATATCAGAGCCAAGGCTAAGGCATCACAGATTCAGAACTGGAATGGTCTAATCCAATTCCCTCATTTTACTGATGAAGAAACTGAAGGTTGGAGAGGCTGATAGGCTTGCCCAAAGTAACATGGGAGGACAAAAGCAAAGTATTTAACCTGAATTATCTCATTCCAACTGTACCTCTTTTTTTTAAGATTTTTTTTTCAAGGCAATGGGGTTAAGTGGCTTGCCCAAGGCCACATGACTAGGTAATTATTAAGTGTCTGAGGTTGGATTTGAACCCAGGTACTCCTGACTCCAAGGCCGGTGCTCTATTCAGTGCACCACCTAGCTGCCCCACCAACTGTACCTCTTGTGCCCCAAGACCCAAGCCCAACATCTTTCAGTACTCTGTTGATCTCTTAGATGAAGAATTTTTTCTTTATCTCCCTTCCCATGGGATAGTGTGTTTTTTTTTAAAAAATCAAAGAACTTTCAAGGAACTAGCAATTCCAGAAATGGGTTAGTTTTTTGAAAAAATTTTAACAAGCATTAAGAAAACTTAGGGGTTCTAGATTCTCTCTCCCTCATTCCAGATCTTACTGCAGCTATTGAATAAAAATGTTATCCATTACAATATGAAGTCATGCAAAATCTACTTCTATATTAGCCATGTTATAAAAAAACCCCAAGAGTAATAATGTGAAAAATAGACTTCAATCTGTACTCAGAGTTCATCATTATTCTCTCCAGAGGTGGATAACATTTTTCATGAGACCTTTGGAATTGTCTTGATCAAAGTAGCTAAGCCTTTAATAGTTGATCATCCTTACAATATTGCTTTTACAATGTTATAATGCTGTTTCTGTTCACTTCACTTTGCATCAGTTCATGTAAGTCTTACCTGATCTTTCTGAAATCATTCCCCCCCTCATTTCTTATATTTACAATATAGTACATAGCCCAAAATAGTATTTCATCACAATAATAAACCACAACTTCAGCCATTCCCTAATCAATGGGCATCCCCTTAATTTTTAATTTTTTGCCACCACAAAGAGAGCTGCTATAAATATTTTTGTATAAAGATCTCTTTGGGATACAGACCTTGTGGTGGTATTGTTGGGTCAAAGGATATGCATGTTTTTTAAAAATTCTTTGGTCATAGTTCTAAATTTTTCTCCAGAATGTTTGGACTAATTCACAATTCCACTAACAATGAATTAATGTACCAGTTTTTCATATTCCCTTTTCTGTCTTGTTAATCAAACTGATAAGTGGGAGAAGGTACCTCATAGTTGTTTTAAATTGCATTTCTATAATTAGTGATTTAGAGCAAGTTTATATGACTATTGATAACTTTGAATTCCTCTGAAAACCTGCATGCTTATATCCTTTGACTCTTGAAGAATGGCTCTTATTTTTATATATTTGGTTCTGCTCCCTATATATTTGAGAAATGTTAAATCTATCCCTTCCCCAGTTTACTAATTTCCTTTTCATTTTGACTGTATTGGTTTTGTTTTTGAAAAAATTTTTACTTTAATTTATCAAAATTATTCATTTTATTTCCTGATATACCCTTTTTATTTGGTCATAAGCACTTCCCTTATCCATAAATCTGAAAGGTAAAAATATTCATACTCCTCTAATTTGCTTATATCACCCTTTATGTCTAAATTATGTATCCATTTTGAGTTAATCTTGGTATCCAGTGTGAGATGTTGATCCATGTTTAATTTCTACCAAACTACTTTCCAGTTTTTTCAAATTTTTTTCCAGTTTTTGTCAAAAAGAACTCTTATTCCTAAAGCTTGGATCTTTGAGTTTATAAAAATCTAGATTACTATGATCATTTACATTTTTTATTTACACTTACATACATTTACATACATTGCTCACCTATAATTTCTTCCACTGAAAAACCACTTTGTTTTTTAGTCAGCATCAAATTGTTCTTAGGTTTACCATATTGTAATTTGGTTTGAAATCTGGTACTTAAGCCACTTTCCTTCACATTTTTTTTCACTGATGCCCTTGATAGTCTTGGCCTTTTGTTCTTTCAGATGTATTTTGTAGGTAGAATTGTCATTTTTATTATATTTTCTTGGCTAACCCATGAGCAATTAATATTTCTCCATTGTTTATTTGTATTATTATTGTCCATTCTTTATTTGTATGAAGTGTTTTATTGTTGTATTCATATTGTTCCTGGGTATGTCCTGGCAGGTAGACCATCAAGTATTTTATATTATATTAATTTACTTTTTTTTTGCAAGGCAAAAGGGTTAAGTGACTTGCCCAAGGTCACTGAGCTAGGTAATTAATAAGTATACATCATATCATCTGCAAAGAGTGATGGTTTTGTTTTATTGGTATCTTTCAATTTTTTTCTTATTGCTATAATTAGCATTTTTAAGACACTATGGAGTAATAGCGGTGATAATGGACATCCTTGCTTTACCTCTGATCTCAATGGGAATGCTTCTAGTTCATCCCTATTAAAGATTATATTTGTTCTCGGTTTTAGAAATATACTTATTTTAAGAAAAGTTCCTTTTATTAGTATCCTATCTAATGTTTGTTTTTTAAATAGGTATGGGTGTTGCGTTTTTGCATCAATTGATAGGATCATGATTTTGTTGTTTTTGTGATTGATATGGTCAATTATACTTACAGTTTTCTAATTTTAAACCAACCCTTCATTCTTAGTATAAATCTGATTTGATCATAAAGTGTGATATATTGTAGTCTCAATGATAATATTTTATTCATAATTTTAGCATCAAAATTCAAAAGTACCTTTCTCTGTTTTTGCTCTCTGGCTTAAGTATCAGCATCATATTTAAATCATTGAAAGAATTTGGTAGAACTCCTTTACATTATTTCAATAGTTCATATAGTATTGGAACCAATTGTTCTTTAGATGTTTGGTATAATTCACTTGTGAATACATTTAGTCCTAGGGGTCAGGGGGTTGTCTTATAAAGTGCAATGATTGATTGCTAAGTCATTTCTTTTTCTAAAATAGGGTTATTTAAGCATTCTATTTCCTCTTCTGTTGCTTTGAACAATTTATACTTTTAAAAACTATCCATCCATTTCACTTACAGTTTTGTTGGGTAAAGTAACTCCTAATAATTACTTTAATTTCATCTTCATTAGTGGTGCATTCACTCTTTTAATTTTTAATACTTGCAATTGTTTTTTTTTCTTTTTTAAAGATCATATTAATCAATAGTTCATCTTTTTTGTTTTTAAAAAATAAAACTAATTTCTAGTTTTATTTATTGGTTTGGTGTACTTGTTTTACTTTTTTGATTTTACTAACTATAAATCCTTCCTTTAATTTTCAGGATTTGGGATTTGGTGCTTAAAATTTTTAATTTTTTTCTTTTTCTAGTTATTTAAGATACATGTCTAATTCATTGATTTGTGCGTCTCTCTCTTTTTATTTTTGTTTTGTTTTGTTTTGTTCTTTGCAAGGCAATGGGGTTAAGTGATTTGCTCAAGGTCACATAACTAAGTAATTACTGAGTGTCTGAGGCCAGATTTAGATTCAAGTCCTCCTGAATCCAAGGCTGGAACTCTATCCACTGTGCCATCTAGCTGCCCCCTGCTCTTTCTTATTAATATGTGTTTAGAATTATAAAATTTCCCAGGTACTGCTTTGTATACTAAAATTTTGGTGTGTTGTCTCATTGTCATTATCTTAATGAAATTGTTTCTATAATTTCTATAATTTGTTCTTTGATCCACTCATTCTTTAGAATTAGATGATTTCATTTCCCATTAATTTTTAATCCATACTTTATTGAATATAATTTTATTACATTATGATATTAAAGAGATGCATTTAATGTTTCTGCTTTTTTGTGAGGTTTTTAATGCCCTAATAGATGGTCAGTTTTTATGAAGGTACAAGATATAGCTGAGCAAAAGATAAACTTTATTCTACTTCCATTGATTTTTTCCAGGGAACTATCATATCTAACTTCTCTAAAATTCTTTTTATCTCAATTCTTTTATTTTAGGATTAGTTTTTACCTAGTTTTGAGATGGCTAAGCTGAGGCCCTTTAATCATATTGTTTTGCTGGCTAGTTCCTCCTCTAACTCATTTAACTTTTTCTTTAAAAATGTATATACTGAACTGATTCTGAGCAAGATGAGCAGAACCAGAAGAATATTGTATACTCTAACAGCAACATGGGGGTGATGATCAACCTTCATGGACTTACTCCATCAGTGCAACAATCAGGGACAATTTGGGGCTGTCTATGATGGAAAATACCATCTGTATCCAGAGAAAGAACTGTGTAGTTTGAACAAAGACCAAAGACTATTACTTTTAATTTAAAAAAAAACTGTTAGCTTACTATGTAATTTGGCTATCTCTTATACTTTATATTTCTTCCATAAGATTCTATTAAATATTCCTTAAAGATATGATTTCTCTCTCATCACATTCAACTTAGATCAATGTATACCATGGAAACAATGTAAAGACTAACAGACTGCCTTCTGTGGGGGGGTGGGGGGAGGGAAGCAAGATTAGGGGAAAAAATACAAAATTCAAAATAAATAAAACCTGTCTTTTATAAAAAAATGTACATGCTATACCATTTGGTATTGATGAGTTCATTGTATATGGTACTTTTTTTGCAAATTGTAGCTGTTCTGTGTGGGTCTTTTGTTTGATATTATGATTCCCATACCTACTTCTTTACTTCAGTTGAAGCATAAGAGATTCTAATCCAGACTCCTTAATTCCATGCATGTCTTTTTGTTGCCTGTGTGTGTGTGTGTGTGTGTGTGTGTATTATAAACAACATATTGTTGTCTTTTAGCTTCTAATTCTACTAGCCACTTCACAATTATGGGTGAGCTCATCACATTCAAACTCACAGTTTTGATTATTGTATATTTTTTTCAGTTGTATTTCTTCTATTTATTACTCTCTCTTGTTTTTTTTTTTTGCTTTACTCTACTGCCTCCCCTAACCTGTCTTCCATCTTCTTGCCCCATCTGCCCTTGTCTTAGCCTTTTTGTCTTCTACTTCCCAAACAGTTCATTGTTCATTAGATTTTCTTTTGTTGTGTTGTTTGTTCTAAAGCTCTCATTTCCCAGTCACTTCTCCCTCAAACAAATCAAATACAGAATAGTTAAGGAAAACTAACCAACATAGTCATATCAGTCAAACTATGCCTCATTCTGCCTTTATAACCAATCTACTAATTTTCTGAGAGAAGCATCTTTTTCCATCAGTTTACCAAGGTCCCACTTAGTCATGGTATTTATTGATCAGTATTCTGGGGCTTTTCAGGATTTATCCTTACATTATTGTGCAAGTCAGTATCTGCTCACTTTACTCTGCATCATTCATAAATGCCTAGGAAGGTGCCATGAATTTTTCATATTTGTTTCTTTGGGCACTATCATATTCCACTACATTCTGATTGCAGATTTTTTTTTAAAAAAGCCATTTTTTAATCAATATACATCAATTTTGTTTATAATTTTCTACTAACATACACATGCATGTGCAGAATATTATTATAAGCATCTTGTATATTTAGGGTTTTATCCTGTCTCCTTGACAACACTGGGATTTATACTAAGTAGTCATATGTTAGTTTGATGACTTTTCCTGTATAGTGCTAAATTGTTTTTCCAGAACATTTGGACTAATTCACAGCTCCAACAACAGAGGATTAGGGAGCCTGTCTTCCAGTAGGCCTCCAACATTTACCATTTTGAGGTTTTGTCATTTTGCCAATCTGATGACTATGAGGTGATACCACATGTCTATTTGCAATACTTTTAATTTTAGCTATTTTCAGTTTCTCAGATGGTTCTGGAGAGTTTATATTTCTTTCTTTGAAAAGTGTCAGTCATATACCAGAAGGAGAAAGGTAATTATTGAAAGAAAGCAACAACCTCCACACACACACACACACACAAATATTTAATTACATTTTTTTCAAATATGATTATATTCTTGTTTACTTTTAAAAATATCAATATGTATTGTGACTTCTCATGCCAAGAAGGCAGAATGAAAAAGAAATCCTCTGAAGTTCTCCCAAATTCCCCTCCAAATAGCTAGAAAAATGACTCAGAATTGATCTAGGAGCAAGGAAGCAGCTTGACTACTTTTGAGGGGGAGGGAGATCTAAGAGCAGTAGCAGGGGCTGCTGAGGAGGGGGTGTTGGGAGTGGGTAGGGGGTTTGGCTGTGGGTCATCTTCACAGTAGATGGCCTACAGCAGGGTTTCAAGCCTAGGATAATCTATTGAGAGGCCCTGCCCTCCTGCAAGCCAGAAGCCCCCTAGGCAAGTGAACAATCTCTGTAGCATCATACTGCCCTAGCACAGTAGCCTACCCACCCCCCAGTACAAGCCATCAGAGAGGCCTCCACACCATTGCTGACCAGTAGGCAAAACCCATCCCAGGAGCTGCCCAACTGCAAGACCTACCAACAGAAAGACCCTCTTTACATAGTAACCCAGCAGCAGGGACCTACTCCTGGGGCAGACCAGCAACAAGATCCCTCCTCCAGGGCAGGCACCAGAAAGACTCTGTTCCCTAGCAGCCACAATATATCCCACCCTTGAAACAGGTCAGCAACTTAACCCTACACCCAGGGGAGGGCAACAGGGAGGCCTTGGTACCCAGGACAAGCCAGAAGTGATACCTACCCACAAGAGAAAGTAAGCAACTTAGCCTTAAATGAAAAGTGAAAAGTGAAAGCCCACAGTAAGATCTAGAGTCCCAGTACAAAAAGCTTGGGATAGTGCAGGTCCAGAGTCCAACTCTCACATCAAGTCATAAATAAAGCAGAAAATTCAACCCCACCCCCCCAACAAACAAACAAATGAACAAAGAGCTTGACTATAGAAAGTTGCAGTGGTGATAGAGAGGATCATGACATAAACTCAGAAGAGGACAATAGTGTCAAAATGGTGACATGTGAAGCCTCAAAGAAAAATGAAAATTGGTCTCGGGCCCCAAAAGAATTCCTGGAAGAACTTAAAAATTTTTAAAAAGCAAATTAGAGAAGCAGGAGGAAAAACTGGGAAAAGAAATTAGAGGGTGCAAGAGAATCATGAAAAAAGGGTAAATAGCATGATAAACCCATACAAAAATTTATTGAGGAAAATAACTTCAGAAATAGAACTGGCCAAAATATAAATCTCATTGAAAAAAAATTCCTTAAAAATGAGAATTGGACAAATGAAAAATTAATGACTCTATAACAAGATATGATAAAACAAAATAAAAAAATAGAAGAAAATGAAGGAGAAAGTATTGCAAGCAGTTAAAAAAGAAACAATTCAAATATCATAGAGCTATAGTCAGGATTACACAGGATTTGACAGCTTCCACATTAAAGGACCAGAGGACTTGGAATGTTCTACTTTGTAATGAGTTCGGATTACAACTAAGAATTACCTACCTTGAAAAACTGAATATAATATTTTTAGGGGGAAAGTGACATGTAACAAAATAGAGGACTTTCAAATATTTCTAATGAAAAGATCAGAGTTGAAGAAATAAATGTCTCAAGGGAGAGACAAAATGGTTAAAAAAAAAAAGAAACAAAAAAGGGAAAACCTAAGAAATTCAGTAAGGTTAAACTTTATATTTCTATATAGTAAAATATTTGTAACTCTTAATTTTATTACAATAAGAGCAAATTAAAAGGAGTATATATAGACAGAAAGTGTGGAGATAAGGTGACTTTGATGGATGATACCCCCAAACAAAATAAAATGTTAGGATTGAAAATTTTACTGAGAGGAGAGGGGAAAATTGAATGGGGCAAATTATTCCACATAAAAGAATTATTATAATGGAGGAAAGGCTGGAGGTCAAGAGGGTAGACAAAGTTTAAACCTCACTCTCATCAAAATTGGCTCAAAGAAGGATTAACATATATACTCAGTTGGATACAGAAATCTAGCTTACCCAAAAAGGAACAGGGATAATACAAGGGGGACTGCTAAAAAAAAAAAAGAGGACATATTGGAGAAGGTAGTGATCAGAAGTAAAACACTTGTGAGGAAGGAAAAAATTGGGAGATGGTAAAAAGAGAGAGAGAAGTGAAAAATAATATGAAAGGAAAAAACATAGTTATCATAACTATAAATGTGAATGGGATGAACTATCCCATAAAATGAAAGCAGATAGCAGAATGGATTAAAAGCTAGAATCCTATGATATGATGTTTACAAGAAACACATTTGAAGCAGAAAGATACTGAGAGGGTAAAGGTAAGGGGCTGGAAAAGAGTCTAATATGCTTCAGTTCAAGCAAAGAAAGTGGGGTAGCAATCATGATCTCAGAAAAAGCAAAAAGAAATTTAAGAGAGAAATGAGGAAATGATATCTTACTGAAACATAGACAAATGAAGTAATATCAGTACTAGCCATATATGCACCAATGGTATAGCACCTAAATATTTGAAGTTGAATGAGTTACAGGAGGAAATATATAATAAAATGATACTCAACTCTCTCCTATCAGGACTAGATAAATCTAACCCAAAGCAAACAATAAAGAAATTAAGGAAGTGAATAAAATTCTGAAAAAGTAAAGTATGATTAGGGGGAAAACTGTAAAATTCAAAATAAATAAAATCTTTCTAAAAAAAAAAAGAAAAGAGGGCGGCTAGGTGGTGCAGTGGATAGAGCACCAGCCTTGGAGTCAGGAGTACCTGGGTTCAAATCCAACCTCAGACACTTAATAATTACCTAGCCGTGTGGCCTTGGGCAAGCTACTTAACCCCATTGCCTTGAAAAAAATCTAAAAAAAAAGTTAAGTATGATAGATCTCTGGAGAAAACTGAATAGATACAGAAAAGATTATGCCTTTTTCTGAGAAGTACATGGCACCTACACAAAAACTGACCATGTATTAGGAGATAAAAACCTCATAAACAAATGTGTAGAAAAGCAGAAAGAGTAAATACATTCTTTTCAAATAAAAATGCAATAAAATAACATTCAATAATGAAAAGAGATTAAAACTTATTTGGAAATTAAATAATCGAATGTTTAAAAAGGGGGGTCAAAACCAGTGCAACCAAAAATTATCAGACAGAAAACTGGGGGGAAATATTTGTAGTAAATATGCCTGATAAAAAGTATTTCTCAAATATTTACAGAATGATGTCAACTTATTAGAAATATATCATTCCTCAATTAATAAATGATGAAAGAATATGAACAGGCAGTTTTCAGACAAAGAAATCAATCTATAGTAATAGGAAAAAATGTTCTAAATCACTATTGATTAGAGAAAACAAACTAGAATAATTCTGAGGTATCACCTCATACCTAAAAGATTGACTAATATGACAAAAAAAGGGAAAATGTTGGATGTTGGGGGAGAATGTAGGAAAATTGGAATACTAATACACTGAGTTTAGATGCTGTAAATGAGTGCAATGGAACTGCACTATAAGAAATGGCAAGCAGAATAATTTCAGAAAAACCTGAACTGATGCATAGTGAAGTGAACAGAACCAGTTGCACACGATAATGGCAATGAAGAATTTTGAATGACTTAGCTATTCTTAACAATATAATTGATCCAAAACAATTCCATAGGACTAATGATGACATTGTTGGGAAAAAAAAGACTGAAGCATGTTATTTTTCACTTTCTTTCATTTTTTTTCTTTTATTCAAGTCTACTTTTTTTAATTTAGGTTTTTGCAAGGCAAATGGGGTTAAGTGGCTTGCCCAAGGCCACACGGCTAGGTAATTATTAAGTGTTTGAGACTGGATTTGAACCCAGGTACTCCTGACTCCAGGGCCAGTGCTTTATCCACTGTACCACCTAGCTGCCCCTCAAGCCTGCTTCTACAAAATGACTAATATGAAAAAACTAAACTGATCCTTTCACTACAACTTCTAATCCTCAAGGAGCAACTTTAAAAGAGCAATGAAAACCAGATCTTTCAATACTCATCTACATAGTTCATTAAGACAAATTCCCATGTTAACTGTGTCTAAAAAATGTCTGCATGGCTTGTTCATCACCTCTGTCAAGAGGTAAGCAGACTGTTTTATGTTCATTTCATGGACTCCTGATTAGACTGCATTGATCAGAGTTCTAAAGTCTTTCAAAGTTTTTTTTTTTAATGTTATCATTGTATAAATTTTTCTCGTTTACTCATTTTATTCTGAATCAGTTCATAGAGATCTTCAGTTATGGCATACTAATAGATATCACTATATTTAGCTATCTCCATTAAAGGTACACCCTCTTACTTTCTAATTCTTGGATACCATGAACAGAGTTGCTATAAATATTTTCTCCATATAGATCTTTAGCTTTTTCTTTGATTTCTATGGATATAAGTTTAATAGAGATGTAACTGAGTTAAAGAGTTAAATCTTGGACATTTTCCAGGCACAGTTCCAAATGGCCTTACAGAATGTCTGGATCAGGACAGTTAAGTGCAGTGGATTGAGCACCAGCCCTGGAGTCAGGAGGACCTGAGTTCAAATCGGACCTTAGACACTTAATAATTACTTAGCTCCATGACTTTGGGCAAGTCACTTAATCCCATTGCCCTTAAATAAAGTAAAAACAAAAACAAAAACAAAAACAGAATGTCTGGATCAATTCAAGATGGTGCCTGTTGTTTCACATCCCCTCCAACATTTGTTATTTTCCTTTTTTGTTTTCTTTGTCAGCTTAATAGGTGGATGATGTGGAACCTCAAGATTGCTTTACTTTCCATTTCTCTAATAATTTAGGATAATTATACATATAGTTGCTGTTATCCTGGATTTCTTTCTTTGATATCTATTTACATATACATTGATTATTTATCTCTTGGGCAATGGCTCTTAGCTTTATAAATTTGAATCAGTTCCTTAGAAAGGAGAATTTTACTTGAGAAACTTGTTGCAAAGATTTTTATCCAGTCATCCATTTCTCTTCTAAGTTTAACTATAATTGATATGATTTTGATAAGTTACTACTTATATAATACATACTGTATACAAGACATTGTGTAAGTGTTTTACAAATATTATTTCTCAGTCCTCATAACAACCCTGGGAATTAAGTACTATAATTATTCTCATTTTTACAGATGGAGAAACTTAGGCAAACAGATTTTTTAAAGCCCAGGATAACACAGCTAGTTGATGTCTGAGGCCAGATTTGAAGCCAGATCTTCCTGATTCCCTGACAGGCCCAGTTGTCTATTCTTCACACTGCTTAGATTCATCTAATGAGCTCATGTTTGGCAAATCTTGAAGTAAAAGTTATTATCATTATTGCTGTTATATGTGACTTTCCCCACATGACTAGTAAGTTTTGGAGAAAGGATTCAAATCTAAATCTTCCTACCTAGAAGTCCAGTTCCTCACCCACTGGGCAAGGTTTTTGCAAAAAAAAATTAATTTTATATAATCAAAGTTGTCTTTTATCTTGTGATCTCCTTTATTAATTACGAAGTCCTCTCTAACCATAGCTCCTAAAGAAAACTTCTTGCTTGTTCCTCTCATTTGGTTATAATATGACCTTTTAGATGTAAGTCATATGTATAACTCTAAACCCAATTTGGAATTTATCTTGGCATATGCTGTGAGGAGTTGGCCTAAATTTAATATCTACCTGAAGTAAGAACTTTGATGAACTTTAGAACTGATTGTACAGCTTAGGAGACCCTGGCACAGGACTGCCCAGCATGGTGTGCCCTCATCACTGAGGGGGCTGTGCTCTATAAGGAAGGCAGAATGGAAGCAGCTCAAAGGAAACATGACATCCATAAGTTTAGAGTGCCCACCCCAGTGTTCACATGGACTATTTGTGCCCAACCTGTGATAGAGCATTTCAAGCTTGTATTGGTCTGATCAGCCATGGTCAGAAACACTGTCATTTATCTCAAACATAGTGATGTCATTTTGGTCTTCTTTGATAATGAAGGACAAGAACCAACTACTATCTGCCAGACTACTGCTCAATTTCCTCCCCGCTTTCAACAAACAGTGTGAAATCCTTCTCCCTTTAACTGACATCATTGAATTTATCAAACACTATGTAATTGTGCTATTTGTTTCCATATCTAATGAATCTAATCTGTCAACTCCTCTCTCTCTCTAATTAATTTTTTGCTGAATCTCTATGCTTCTTTGAGTAAACCATCATATCATCTTATCTACCTAGCTTTGCTACTATTGTGGTAAATTGGTAAATAGTAGTGGGACCCTGAGCATCTTTGTTTTACCCTTAATCTCATTGGGAAGGCTTCTAATTTTTTCAACCTACTGAAACATGTACTTCAAGACTTGGTGACTGCCTTATGGACATAATGTTGGATTATAGGCAGTAGCAGCAGGATTGATCTCTCTAGAGTCTGTTCCTGGATCCCCCGGACATTGTTCCCTGACTCTCTGCCTTCATAGAATCTCAGAAGTCTGTAAAGGACTTCAGGGATGATGAAATCCAACTGTATCCTAAAGAAATGTCCAATATAACTAAACCAACATTAGTGATTGTCCAGCATGTGTTTGAAGACCCCCCAAGGGAGGGGAGTTCTATCTTTTGAGTCAATTCATATCACTACTGGATAGTTCTGTTAGAAAGTTTTTTTGACATCAAATCTAAATTACTCTCTAACTTCTGCCCATCATTCCTGATTTTGCCCACTGAAGTCAAATAGAACGAGTCTGAGACTTTCTGCACTTAACAGCCTTTTATATGTCAGACTATAGCTATTATGTCCTCCCGTGAGTTTTATCTCCTCCATACAAAATATTCTGTCTTCCTTCAAGTCATCCTATAGGATCCTCTGGATAACCTCCAGCTTTTCAATGTCCTTTCTAAGTTTTGATGACCAGAAAAGAATATAATACTTTATATCTGGATTTTCTAAGATAGGGTGAGACTACTGCTTTCTTAATCCTGGAGATGTTTCTCTTACTACAGTTCAAGGTGGAATTAGTTTTTTGGGGGGGCTATCACATCTGGCTATTTTGAATAAATATCACAAGTCTGACTCATATTTATCTTGCAGTCTACTAAATCCAAAATCTTTTTCATGCAACCTTGTTTGAGGATACTTCCTCTATCTTCTAATCATGAAACTGATTTTTTAAACCCAAGTGTAAGATTTTACATTTATCTCTATTGGATTTCATTCTCTAAGGTTCAGACCCAAAGCTTTAGACTTGCAAAGATCCTCCTGGATCCTGTCAGTCAGTGACAATATCCTCTATCCCATATTTTTATCATCTGAAAATTTCACATTATTCATCCCTTATCCTAGCCATTGATGAAAATGTTAAAAAGTCCAGTGGTACCTCATTGTAGACCTTCTTCCTAGATTATAGGAAAAAGTTATTCTTTGGCCCTACTTCTTCTACTCTTTAAAAACAATCCAAGCTGTAAGCTACTCCATTCAGCCTGAGCAACAACCCACCGTGATCTGGCACCACACACAGTGGACTGAGGCCCCTGGTTGGTAGCACTTGATGCGTTTGGTGCAAAGGTCACAGTTGGTAGATTGATTTTCTTCTATCCAAATATGCTGCATTACCTGCAGAAGGAAAAACAATAATACTAGGTAGAGTCAGATGAACTGCAGCTAAGACAAAGACCAGGTAAGAGGGGAAGAGCCAAGGCTTGACTTGTTTCATAGTAACTGAATGATTGAATCTCGGAACTGGACAAGGAACTGGATGTGGAGTGAACAATCCTCTTAGCAAGGCTTGGCCTGTTTGTCATCATACTCTGACTCCCAGCCTTCTCCCTTGTCCTTCTTCAGCATTGGTCTTACAAGGAGTCCTTTTCTAGGACTTTGAAGAAATACAATGATTTAGGGTCTTTAGTCACTTGCTAACCAGCCTCCTTGAAAGGGAGCCAGAAGGATTATTAAATCTGAATTGAATTGGACATATAATTTCACTGATGTAGGGAGCTCCCAAAGAGGAAACCATGAACTGGATGCTTGACAAGGTCCCTTCTTACCCTCCAATTCTATGATTATATGATAACAGAGGGTTGGAAAACTAAATAGAGACTCTCAGGACCCAGAGGTATGAAGGATGGAAAGTAAGAGGAGTCCAGTGCCAAGAATTAACCTAGATTTCAGTCAACAGGAATACACAGGCACAGCAGTGGGTTCAGGTGCTGGGGTACTAATTTACTTTGGTATTATGGGCAGATTTCCCCCTATTTTAATGCAATGGATAGTCTCAGAGAGCAGTCAGGAGCCTTGAGAAGTGCTCAGAGTCACATGGTAATTTTGTCCCAGAGGAGAACACAAATTTAGGCCTTCTGGCTGTTTGTTCACTTTACCACCCAGTTTCTTATAGATACCAGATATTTATCAAAATCAAAACAAAGTGGCAATGGGGGTAGGTGTGTGAAAGACTAGAGGAATCAAGAAAAGCTTCCCAGAATAAAGGGTCTTTGAGCTGAGTCTGGAAGGGAGTTGAGCTTCCAAGAAATTTTTGAAGATGAAGGTGTAACTTCACTCTTGAGGAAGCTAGAGAGTACTCTTCTAGGGACATTTTATCAGAACTAGACCCTAAAGCATATCAGAAGTCATGTAAATATCTAGGAAATCAAAAGAGTATCTTCTTAATCATTTTTAAAAAAAAAATTAGCTAGTATCTAGCTCCAGATAGAGAGCTGATGACTCAGGGGGCAGATGGAAGTATTTTTATTTTTTGGTCATGATTAATGTGAATTGGTTTTTTTTTTTTTTGATTCTCCATATTTGTAAGAAGTTTTATTTTCCTTACTTTCTCATTGGATGACAAAGACAGAGAAGTAGGATTCCCCAACTGACAAATGGTCAAAGGATATGCAAAGGCAATTTACAGACGAGGAGATCAAAGCAATTCATAGTCATATGAAAAACTGCTCTAAATCGTTAATTATTAGAGAAATGCAAATTAAAGCTTCTCTGAGGTACCACCTCACACCTCTCAGACTAGCCAATATGACTGGAAAGGATAACAATCATTGTTGGAAGGATTGTGGGAAATCTGGGACACTATTACATTGTTGGTGGAGCTGTGAACTCATCCAACCTTTCTGGAGAGAAATTTGGAACCACGCCCAAAGGGAAACAGAAATGTGCATACCATTTGATCCAGCAATACCACTACTGGGTCTGTACCCTGAAGAGATGATGAAAAAGGGTAAAAACATCACTTGGACAAAAATATTCATAGCAGTCCTGTTTGCGGTGGCAAAGAATTGGAAATCAAGTAAATGTCCTTCAATTGGGGAAATGGCTTAGCAAACTGTGGTATATGTATGTCATGGAACACTATTGTTCTATTACAAACCAGGAGGGATGGGAATTCAGAGAAGCCTGGAGGGATTTGCATGAACTGATGCTGAGTGAGATGAGCAGAACCAGAAAAACACTGTACACCCTAACAGCAACATGGGGGTGATGGTCAACCTTGAAGGACTCGCTCATTCCATCAGTGTGACAACCAGGGACAATTTGGGGCTGTCTGTGATGGAGAATCCCATCTGTATCCAGAGAAAGAACTGTGGAGTTTGAACAAAGACCAAGGACTATTCCCTTTAATTTAGAAAAAAAAATCTGATATCTTTATTGTCCGATCTTGCTATCTCTTATACTGTATGTTTCTTCGTTAAGGATCTGATTTCTCTCACATCACACTCAATTTGGATCAGTGTATATCAATGGAAACAATGTAAAGACTGGCAAATTGCCTTCTGTGGGGGGGGGTGGGGGGGAAGGGAAGTAAGATTGGGGAAAAATTGTAAAACTCAAAACAAATAAAATCTTTAATAAAAAAAGAGAGAATTTAGAACAAACTAAAAAAGAGAGAATTTAGAACAAACTAAAATTGAATTTAAAAAAGCTATCATTTATCTAATGTTTTAAGGCATGCAAAGTGCATTCCACATGGGAACTCTTTGAATCTTCATAATGACCTTGAGAGGTAATTTTCTTAACTATTTTATAGATTAGAAAATTGAGGCAGATAGAGGTTAAATGATTTTCCCAGTGTCACACAGCTAGCAAGGGCCTGCAGTTGGATTTGAATTCACATGTTCCTACCTCCAAGTCTGTCACTTTATGGACTGTGCCTCTGGCTTATAGGGAGAGGCAGAGGAGAGACTGAATGAGTGGCTTTTTGGCCTTGGATGCTATGGAAATGACTTCATCACCTGGCACTTTGATAATGGGATCATAGCCTGAATTGTAAAAAAAATCTCTTACATAAATAAGACAAAGCAGCATCAGAGACCAGGAAAAGGAAAGATTCACTCACCTCAAGTTGTCTTTGGGATTTGGCATAAGTGGTGATGCATGAAGAGATATTTTTGGATGCACATCTTTGGTGAATTGTATATTTACAGCCTGAAAAGAGAAGAGAGGAACATTACTATGAGTTACCTGCCTAGCAGGTAAGAGAGAAAGCCAACTATCCTCTCATCGTATCCCCCAGCCATCCTAGACTGGTCTTGGTAGGACCTAGTACCTCCTCAGTCACTCCACAGAGGGTGATCATTTGCATTGAAAAGCATGCACAAAGAAAATATGTGATACAGTTTGTCTGATGACTAAAGAAGCTATTGATTTTTGACAACCTGAAATCATCCTTCCCAAGGCCCACCCCCTGTTTATGATTCACAGCAAAGACATGTGAGGGTCATGGGGAGACACAGAAAAGAATCTCCAGTGTGATAAGAGTAAACATCCCTGAAGTTCCATTCATACCTCAGAATTGGGAAAACATGGAGTCAGGAATAGTGGAAAGAAAACCATCTCCAGATTTAAAGAAAATGGGTTCAGATCCCACTTCTGACACTTATTAGTGTGCCACTGCTGAAGACATTGATGTTCCTAGAATTTGGCTTCTTTGTCTGTAAAATGGGGTGACTAAATAACAATCTAGGACCCTATAATTTTTCTAGATTGCTCTTATTGTTCAGTGAATGAACTAGACTAGATGATCTCTGACATCCCTTCCATATAAGGATTCTATGACCTTAAATTCCAATTCTGACACTGGCCTAAGTCCCTTTGTCCATTGCTCCATGCAGCTCTCTGAGACTCTCAATAGTAGAGCATCTGTTGACCTGTATTGGGAGAGGGCATTTCCACAATGGGAGTTCCCCATATGGAGGAAATCACAGGCCTAATCCCTTTGGCTTCCACCCCCCCTAAAAAAAACCCAAATACCCCTTAAAAGGCCATAAGAGATCAAAGAAATTAGACTGGGTCTAAATGAAAATAGGCTTCTGATGAGGAAATTAATTTTTATAAGGGTCCCATACAGGATCTGTGGTACTCATAGTTTCCTTCTGTAGGTTGAGGCCACTCATGGATACTGGTGGTGGAAATAAACTAGGATGGGAATGACTTAGACCTTTGAGTGTCTACTGGTCAGAAGGTTGTTTTATAAATTTGGGGGAAAGGCTTAACTATAATAATAGGTTCATAAATTTCAAACTGGAAGGAACCTCAGAAGTCCCCTAATTTTCCTGGTGAAAAAACTGAGACCCAAAGATGTTGCATTGGAGTTATCTAATGATGCTTATGGATACATTGATTGCTAGAGATTATACTGCTATATCTAAGCCAGGTTTTGAACACAGATCTTGTTGATTCTAAACCCAACACTCCTATCCACTGGTTCATGATGCCTCACTTTTATTTTCCACAAAAGTGGAAGCCAGCCTTTCATAAGAAACTCCATATGCTCTGTGATAGGAAGCTCCTATATTCTATTTGGCCAAAGAGAAGTGCTTATGTTTGATTATGTGTAATCATAGGCACACGCCATCACTAAATCACCAAGAGGAGAGTTTTCAGAGTGGGGCAAATGGGCCTATTTTGAACTTGATAGAAGTGAGTTGCTGTTCAGTTCTTTTTCAGTCATGTCCAACTTTCTGCAATCTCACATTTGGGGTTTTCTTGGCAGAGATATTAGAGTGGTTTGTTATTTCTTTCTTCAACTCATTTTACAGATGAAGAAACTGAGGCAAACAGAAGTGATTTGCCCAGGGTCCCATAGCTATTAAGTGTCTGAGGCCAGATTTGAATTCAGGAATATATCTTCTTGACTCCAGGTCCAGTGCTGTGCCACCTAGATGCTCCAGATGGAAGTGAGAGGACAAGGCATAGACTGGAGAAAAATGAGAACAATAACATTGGCATATGGAAGGAGAGATAATCTCTCTTGGATATCAAAGAAATATTCAAGAGATATATAATAAGTACCTAATGTCCTGAAAGGGGGAGTGGAGTTTGGATTGGAACTAACCTCATGGAGTATGCATGGGGAGGGTCCTACTTATGGGCATTTTTTGGCAGTCCTGTGCCACTATTTGAGAGGCCATCATAGTGTTGTAAATAGATGACCAATCTCATGATCAAGGCCATCTGGATTCAATGTCTGCCTTTGAATATTCTTGCCATATGACCCTGGGCAAGTCTCAGTGACTCAAATTGACCCCACACCATACAATCTCATTTGGTGATTTCCTTATAAAAATAAAAATCACAACCAACAAGCATTTATTAAATGCCTACTATGTACTGGGATGGCCTAGGCTGGGCACTATAAATACAAAAAATTAAATCATTCATGTCCTCATTTCTTGGTACAATTTTGGCCCAGCATTGAATATTTAGGGCTGTCACATATTTCAGAGCTTTAATTGATATTCACTCCATTGACATAGAACACAGGCTCTACAGTTTGAATTACAGATAATTGTTAATAGTTTCCAGGACCAAAATATTTATTCCTATATGGTCATTCTGATGATGAGTTTCTCTGAACTTAATTAGATTGGTTCTCAGTTAATAGCAATGCAGTCCATCACCAAATCCACTTTGGTGGGATCTAAGAGAACTTGTAACCTGGGGATTCCTTGAGAAGAGTTCCCATAAGAAGTTAGCACTAGGATTACTTGACAATTGCCTTTCAAAATAGTGGCTCCCATATTAGATTTACCACCCTCCCTGCTACTGTAAAAGCAGAATTTATCTAAGAGACAATTTGGCATGCACCCAGATGCCCCTTGAAATGTCAAAAGTCCTAGAATGGGGAAATAGACAGGAAGGGAAACCTGGACTTACGTGAACAGCGCAGGCCCTGTTTCCTCATTCCCACCATTATTTGGTGGCAGAAATGGCAGTAAGTTGGCCTTTTGAAATTCTTTATCCTCCAAACATGCTGGCCATCTTCATTCACATTCTACAAACACAAATATACACAGACATGGGGGAAACTTCAGGAAAAGAAGCCCCCAAAAGAGAGGAGCTATTGTCCACATCATCAATCTCTTCCTTCCCTCTTTGTCCTTCTCCCCCTCATGAGATTCTTTTACAATTTTTGAAATTGCAACAACAACAGAGAACTCATCCTTAAGAAGATGATTCAAATCCTATTAATCTATCTTTTTTTCAGTAGAAAGAAGACTGGATTTAGAATACAAGTCTGGTTGTACCACTTTAGAACCTTATGAGTCTTCACCCTTTAATGCTCTCAGTTCCACATCTCTCTAACATAAATGGTCTAGATTACTTAGCTTCTAAGGTCCCTTCTAATTCTAAACTTCTGATTTTATATGTTTGCAAAAGTGAACAAAGGGGAAAAAGGATTCATCATAATTGATTACTCAGTTATATGTTTCTCCTCACTCATGCTCTGGGAAATAGGTATAACGTTAGATAAAACAAAATGGCAAACACATGGATTGATGAAATCTTAGGCTACATTAAGAAAGGGATAATGGGAGGTACAGCCAAGATGGCAGTGTGAAGGCAGGAATTCCCAATCCTCCCCCCCAAAAAAACCTCCCCAAATCTTAAAGTTATGATTCCAAACAAAATCTAGAGAGACAGGAATCCACAGAAAGACTAAGTGAAGCAATCTTCTAGCCTAAGATGGCTTGGCGGATCCGAGGGAAAGGTGTGTTACACTGGGACTAGGGGATTGGAAAAACCATGCTGCACCACTGCAAACCAGCTCCAGCCTTCTGGGAACAACTTGCAGAGTTCCTTGGTCCCTGGAAGCACCTATGTCCATGGCAGCAAGAGTGGTTTTTAGACCTTTTAGCCAGGGGATCAGCTTGGCCAGAGACAGCTTGGAGGGTCAATGGTAGAACTCTGCCACATCAGAGTGAGTGCAGAGCCCAGGTCAGTGCTGGCCTCACGTAGAAGGAGTAGCCCCAGGAACTTATGGAGCCATCCAGAAGCTGCTTCCAGAGTGCACAGCCCACAGATGGTAAGGGGGTGGGGAGAGATTGCAGAGGTCTCTCTGCTATCCCTCAGGCCAGACTTTGCTACTTTGCCCATACTCTGATTCAGGGTCCAGTCTGGGGTTCCTACTACCATAGAGTAACAGGGATCCTCCTCACAGCTCCGGGGCAGAGTGGAATACTTGTGGTCATCCACAGAGAAGAGTACAGGCAAGGGGGCAGTCAGAGCCTCTCATAGGACCTTGAAGGAATTAAGGTCCCTAGGGGATGGGTGTCCCCAAAACCCCCAAAAGCTTTGGAAATGTAGTAAATTGGTCAGAGGCTGAGAAAAATGAGCAAACAACAGAAAAGGAAGAACCTGACCATAGAAAAATTACTTTGGTCCCATGGAGGATCAAAATATACACTCAGAAGATGATCAAGTGAAATCTTCTGAATCCAAAGCCTCCAAGAAAAATAGGAAATGGTCTCAGGCTATGGAAGATCTCAGAAAAGACTTTGAAAAGCAAATAAGGGAGATAGAGGAAAAATTGGCAAGAGAAATAAGAGCGATGCAGGAAAATCATGTAAACCAAGTCAGTAACTTGGTGTCGAAAATACAAAGAAACACAAAAGAAAATAACATGTCAAAAACCATTTAAGGTCAAATGGAAAAGGCAGTTCAAAAGCCAAATGAGGAAAAGAATGCCTTAAAAAGCAGAATTGACCAGTTGGAAAAGGAAATAAAAAAAGATTTCTGAAAAAAATAACTCCTTTAAATGTAGAATGGAACTAAAGGAAGTTGATGATTTTATGAGAAATCAAGAAACAATAAAAAAAACCAAGAGATGAAAAACTAGAAGAATATGTGAAATATCTCTTTGGAAAAACAAATGACCTGGAAAACAGATACAGAAGAGATAATTTAAAAATTATTGGGCTACCTGAAGGTCAGAACCAAGAAAAGAGCCTAGATTTCATTTTTCAAGAAATAATCCAGTAAAATTCCCTGAGATCCTAGAAACAGAGGGTAAAAAAGAAACTGAGGGAAGCCACTCATTACTTCCTGAAAGAGATTCCCCCCAAAAACTCCCAGGAATATTATAGCCAAATTCCAGAACTCCCAAGTCAAAGAGAAAATACCACAAGCAGTTAGAAAGAGACAATTCAACTACCATGGTGCTACAGTCAGAATTCCACAGGATTTAGCAGCCATCTACCATAGGACTTGTAATATAATATTCTGGAAGTCAAAAGAGCTTGGAATGCAACTAAGAATAAACTATCCAGAAAAATTGAGTATTTTCTTTCAGAGGAAAAGATGGATTTCAATGAAATAGGGGACTTTCAAACTTTCCTGTGGAAACAACCAGAACTGAACAGAAAGTTTGATTTTCAACTATAGGACTAAGGTGAAGCATAGAGAGGGTGGAAATAAAAAGCAAATTATGAGGGATTTAATGATGCTGAACTGCCTGTATTTCTGCATGGGAAGAAGCTACTGATAACTCATATGAACCTTTTCATTTATAAGAACAGTTAGAAGGAGCATATATACACAAGGCACAGGAAGGAGCTGAATATAAATGGTATAATATAGTAAAAAGATGGAGTTAATGGATGATAAAGGAAAGTACTGGGAGGAAAAGAAAGGAGAAGAAGAAGGGGACAAGATATTTCATATCAGAATTAAGAAAAAACTTTTGCAATGTAGTGGAAGAGGGGAAGGTAAGGTGGGGAATGAGTGAGCCTTCATTCTCATCAAAAATGGCTCAGAGAAGAAATAACATTTACGCTCAATAGGGTAGAGAAATCAATCTTATGTTAGAGGATAAAAGAGAGGAAAGGGATGGGAGAAGCGAGACAGGGGAGGGGGTGTAAGTGATAGAAGAGAGGAAAGATCATAGGTGAGTAATCAGATACAAAATACTTCTGAGGGACAGAGT
The DNA here is from genome assembly GCF_037893015.1 of Macrotis lagotis. NCBI lineage: Eukaryota > Metazoa > Chordata > Mammalia > Peramelemorphia > Peramelidae > Macrotis > Macrotis lagotis. The sequence continues at coordinate 258,821,898 of NC_133662.1, read as the reverse complement.
GAAAGGACAGAGATAATAAAATAAATGGGAATGGAGAGGAATGGAATGGAGGAAAATACAGTGAACAATAGCAACTGTGAGAAGCAAATGCCAACCCCAAAGATTACATTTCATGAACCCCAAACTCAGTCATGAGAAATCCGAGATGTACAGAATATCACAAAATGTATATATAATATATATATATATGTATGCGTGTGTACCTGTAGTTATGAGAAATATTAATGAGAACCTTAGTCATAACTCACTTTTTTGAAATACAAATGTTGCTTCATTACAATATCTACAGAATTTAATTGAGATACAAAAGAAATCCAAATATTACTTTTAAGACTGTAGCTCCCTTTAATGCAATAGAACAGAATTTAAGATTTTTAAGATAACTGTAAGTTCCATAGGATAAGAGCTATTGTATTTTTTTCCTGTATACCTGATATCTAACACAATGGCTGGCAAATAATAAGTAATTAGTGAATGACTGATTTAATATGATTTTTTAAAAAATGTTTAAAATTAAATTATATTCCCTTTAAAAAAAAGAGGGGGGGCAATGTCCATAATTAGGAAGTTAATAATCCCATTGTTCTCTACATTCATCAGGCTATATCTGATTTTTGAAAATTAGAGTATCAGTGGGATACAACACAAATAACTAAAATACAAAATAGAGCATAGTGATCATTACATTACCTAGATACAAAGTGAGGTCAAGAAAAGAAAGATCATTTCTAAGATGAGAGAGGGTAATTAGAAAAGGTTTCATGGAGGTGAGGAAAATTAATACTGGGTTGACATTTAATTGCCAATATCCCTTTATGATCTTTCTTTTATTTATTTATTTTCTAATTATATATGGAGATAATTTTCAACATTCATTTTTGCAGTTTTCTCTCCCCCATTCTTCCCTCCCCCACCCTAGGATAGCAAGTAATCTGACACAGGCTATACATGTGCAATCATGTTACACATATTTTCATATTGGTCATATTGTTGTGAAAGAAAAATCAAAGCAAAAAGGGAAAAACCATGAGAAGGAAAAAAAAACATAAAACAAAATTTAAAGGGTGAAGATCATATCCTTTGATCTGCATTCAGATTTCACAGTTCTTTCTCTGGATGTGCATGGCATTTTCCATTACAGTTGTCTTTGATCACTATATTATGAAAAGAGCTAAGTGCATCATAGTTGATCATCATGCAATGTTGCTGCAATGTCGCTGTTAAGGTGCACAATGTTCTCGTGGTTCTCACTTCTTTGTGATCATTCTTTTCCTCATTTTGACAGACCCTACATCTAGATCTATTGTCCTATTCCTATGAACTTAACCTCTCTGGATCTCAGTTTCCTCTTCTGTAAAATGAAATGGTTGGAGTAGATGTCTTAGAGGTTTCTATGAGTCTATGAGGTCTACCTGGAGGTAGCTAGTCTTCTGAATATAGTCCAAGAAGATTGTCCATGTCCCCTCCACTCTTGCAAAACAAGAATACTTGTCCATCCCTAATAGTTTTGGACTTGCCTGGATCTATAATTTTGTCTCTATTTTTTGCTATGCCTGGAATACCCTCTCTTGAAATTCCATTTCTATCTATTAAAATTCTACTTTTCCCTCCAAACTCAGTTCAGATGCTTCTTCCACCATGAAACCTCTGATTACCCTCCCTTCTCTTACCATAGGTCTCTCCTTAAACTTTTAGAATAGCACTTTGGATCTATCTAATGTATACATCATCTTCAATTTTGGATGTATGATAATTAAGCTTTATGTAGGAAAGAATCAAGTCTTTTCCATTCCTTTTCTTTCAATTTAACATTAATCAACTCCCTACTACAAACAAGGGCAGCTAGGTGGCCCACTGTGCACAAAGTGCTCTGCCCAGAGTCTGACAGACTCATCTTCCTGAGTTCAAATCCAGTCTCAGACACTTACTAGCTGTGTGACCCTGGGCAAGTCACTTAATCATTTGCTTCAGTTTCCTTCCTTGTCAAATGAGCTGAAGAAGGAAATGGCGAACACTCCAGGATCTTTGTCAAGAAAACCCCAATTGCAGACACATGGAATCTGACATGACCAAAAAAATGATTTAATAACAAAAAATTACAAACAATCATTGACCTCAAAGAGTTTTCATTCTTCTGGGGGAAGGTAAGACAGTCCCCTGTCCATGCTCTAATTGGTTTCCTTGGTAATTCTATATGTTTTATCTTATGTATACAAAGCCATGATGCTGAGAAGGAATTCCTAGGCTTCACCAGACATAATGCATATTGTCATTTTACAGATGAAGAAACTGGGATACAGAAAGATCTCAGTTTCCTTATCTGTAAAATGGAGTTAATAACTTTTGCCTCCCAAGGTGGTTGTGAGGATAAAATGAGATAATAATTGTTAAATACTTAGCATAGGGTTTGGCTAAGAGTAAGCACTAACTCTCTGTGAACTAATAACTATTCTTGAATCACTTGCCCAAGGTCATAGAACTAATATCAGAAGTAGGGTTTGAACCCATTGGAGACAAAGTCCAACACTCTATTAGACCATATTGCTTGAAATGAGGATTTCCAGGTGTCTAGAATAGGGGCAGCTAGGTGGTACAGGATAGAACACCCCTTCCTGGAGTCAGGAAGGCTCATCTTCCTCAGTTCAAAAATGACATTTGACATTTACTAGCAGTGTGACTCTGGGCAAGTCTTAACCCTCTTTGCCTCAGTTGTTCATCTGTAAAATGAGCTAGAGAAGGAAATGGCAAACCACTTCAGTAACTTTGCCAAGAAAAATCCCAAATTGGGTCATGAAAAGCTGGACATATTGTAAATGACTGAACAATAGCAAAAGGAGTTTCTAACATAGACAAGTCCACCCAGCAGACCCTTTTTGGAAGCACCTGGCCCATGCTCCTTGAACAACTATGGCCTCTGACACAGAGGCTTTTATGTGTATCTATATGTATGTCTCTGTGTATATATATATATATATATATGTATATATATACATATATATATATCTCCTAAATATAAATATACATATATTCATATCTATATGTTTATATATGCATGTAAATAGACACATGTGTTGCTAGTCATTCTTCCTTTTTAAAGAGGATCCATGACTCATAAGTATGATGTCTGTCTGTCTATCATCTATCTATCTATCTATCTATCTATCTATCTATCTATCTATCTATCTATCTATCCATCTATCTCTCCAGTCCTATATATGTAGTTATAGACTCATTTCTAGCAAGTCCTGCTTTTGGCATTCTGAATTTATTTTACAGTGACTTCTGCACAATATTTTTCATTCTGTTTTTAAATTTTAGGCAATGGGGTTAAGTGACTTACCCAAGGTCACACAGCTAGGCAATTATTAAGTGTCTGAGTCTGGATTTGAACTTAGGTCCTCCTGACTCCAGGGCTGGGGCTCTATCCACTGCACCACCTAACTGCCCCAATATTTTTCATTCTTTATGGTTAGAGCAATTGTTTGGGTGGCTAACACAAAGTTTGTTTAGTCATTGGTCTCCAATTGTTGGGAATTCATGTTGTTTCCAGGTTTTTCCTATAATACATGTGATAATAAATCAATCTAGAATGCTAAATGATTTTCTTACCTCTTCAGATAGGTGTGACTAGGAGATCTCCAGACACAAGCAAAGCTGCAGCTATGTTGGGGTGACACAGGGATTAGTGCTTTGAGAGCATATTGAAATACCCTTATTGGTTCCTGAGCAGAAAAGTAGGTGACTCAGGATGCCTAAAGGGAAGTGCCCCCACCCCTGGTGCTCAAGACTTCACCTCCTGGGTTGTGCGATTTACATTCTGGTTGATCTAAAGTCACTTCCCATGAGAGGTAGGTGACGCATGGATTGCCATTTCCCTCCAATGGCAGAGAAAATATTGGTCCTGCCTAGGTGAAGCTGAACCTGGGCTGGGGATTGCCCCCTTTGTATTTATTCTTTTCTCCTCTTAGGTGATTCAGTATCTGTCTCTGAGTTAAACTTAGAGATGGCCTTGTGTGATGCAGCATCTCTTGGTCTCTGGGTCTTTTGGGGTTGGTAGTCTAGGGATGAATCCCTGGTAGGACTCCATGACTCTTGGAGGACGTGATCAAGAACAAATGGCAAAAGATGCAGGACAGGAAGTGTGTGAATAGTGCAGATCTGGAGTGAAATGTGTAATACTCACTTGGCTGCCCTGCAAACTGCCCTATGATCTTACTAGGGTTAGTTATTTATCTTCCAGCTGAGTGGAACAATCATTATAAGTTAAACAATTGCACACTATTTTACATCATTCTCCCAGTACAAGCTGTGAGCTTTTTTGTCCTTTAGCAATTCTTTTTTATGTAGGAAATAAATACCTGCTCCATATTTGATTCATATTATAATTGATTATTTTTTTAGCTCCTCTCCTGTGGGGAGACATTAAACATGAGCTAAAACTGAAGCTTTGAGCAAATGTGTCTCCAAATGAATTAATTTGAGCCAGGGCAGTTAGCACACTGAAGAATGCAACAAGAGAGCCTAATTCCTTTCAGTAGGGTTGACCGCCATGTATGGGTGCAGAGTAAAGGGATGCCTTAGAGAAAGGGCCTTGGACCCAGTGGCAGGTTTTAATGCTAGACAAGGATTGTTCTACTTTGGGGCAGGGGGAGTCTCTACATCTACAGTTCCTGGTTCAAATGAGACATATAATAAGTATTTATTTGTTGACTTATTAAAACAGTGCTTGGATGCCCCTCTGCAATGTGGAGGTGAGGCTGGGTTCTCAAAAGCTCTATCATCAGAACACAGGTTCTACTGAGCAGAATGAGGACTTTGAACTAAGGTCTGGTAGCTTCTATCTATTCTAGTCTAAGGGCTAACCTCATTATATTTGAAGAGGATCATTACCCCAAGTTTAACCACATAATTATGCCCTTTTTTGGTTCTATGATGAAGATATAATGGCAAAAATCTAAGTCTCTGCCCTTAAGGAACTTCTGTTCTATTGACAGACATTGCAATAAGTTGTAGGTGGAAAGAGGAGAAGCAGAAAAGGCGGTCTAAGAAAATAGATGATTTCCCAGATCATTGCTTAAATTTGTTGTTTAATCATTTCAGTCATGTTCAACTCTTTGTGATCCCATTTGGAGTTTTCTTGGCAAAGATACTGGGATTTTTGACATTTTTTTCTTCAAGTTATTTTATAGATGAGGAAACTGAGGCAATAAGGGTTAAGTGACTTGCCCAAAGTCACACAGTTAAAGACTGTCTGGGGTCAGATTTGAACTTAGGAAGATGAGTCTTCTTGACTCCAACTCTGGCCTCTCTATGTGCTATGATGACACCTAACTGCCTGCCATTGAACAAAACCTGGATTTACTAAAATCAATCAATCATTTATTATTATTCAATGATGATGATGATGATGATGATGATGATGATAATTATCATCAATTACTCACTATGTGTTTTCTTTTCCAAACACGCCTATAATTTTTTTTTTAGATTTTGCAAGGCAATGGGGTTAAGTGGCTTGCCCAAGGCCACATGATTAGGTGATTATTAAGTGTCTGAGGCCAGATTTGAACTCAGGTACTTCTGACTCCAAGGCCAGTGTTCTATCCACTGTGCCACCTAGCCGCCCCCACACCTATAATTTTTAAAGAAGAAGAAAAGTAAAAAAAGTTCTGGACTCATCCAACCTTTCTGGAGAGCAATTTAGAATTACATCCAAAGGGCAACAAAAATGTGCCTTCCCTTTGATCCAGCAATACCACTACTGGGTCTATACCCTGAAGAGATGAAAAAAGAGTAAAAACATCACTTGTACAAATATAATTATAGCAGCCCTGTTTGTGGTGGCAAAGAATTGGAAATTAAGTGAATGTCCTTCAATTGGGGAATGGCTTAGCAAATTGTGGTCTATGTATGTCATGGAACACTACTGTTCTATTAGAAACAAGGAGGGATGGGAATTGAGGGAAGCCTAAAGGGATTTGCATGAACTGATGCTGAATAAGAAAAACATTGTACACCCTAACAGCAACATGGGGGTGATGAACAACCTTGATGGACTCACTCATCTCATCAGTGCAACAATCAGAGACAATTTTGGGGTATCTGTGTAGAGAAAACCATCTGTGTCCAGAGAAAGAGCCGTGGAGTTTGAACAAAGACCAAAGACTATTACCTTTAATTAAAAAAAAACCCCAATATCTTATTATGTAACTTTGCTCGCTCTTATACTTTATTTTTTTCCTTAAGGATATGATTTCTCTCTCATCACATTCAACTTAAATCAATGTATACCGTGGAAACAATGTAAAGACTAAAGGACTGCCTTCTGTGGGGGGGGCAGGCGGGGAGAAGCAAGATTAGAGGAAAAATTGTAAAACTCAAAATACATAAAATCTTTCTAAGAAAAAAAGTTTTGGAATAGGAAAAAGTAACAGTCCTTTCATTTTTATTAGACTATGGAGTCATCCTGGGACTATAGTTGATTTCTCCCCTTCCTGACCTCTGTTTTTCAGGCTTCATTCAAATGCCACTCTTTAAAAATTCATGAAACTCTGGCATAGGTTCTGTTCAAGGATGCCAAGAATGTATAAAGGATTACATTTACTTAGTAACTGGTCATTTTCTTTATGAAACTGTAGCTGATTTTATTTTTGTGTATGATAATTTGTCCAGAAGAAAGGAAACAGATGAATACGTCTTATGTTACCATGGTACCTAGAGAATATTAAAAGACCTCAAAGAAGTCTTCCAGAGAGTTGGACAGATCATAACATCAAAGAATCACAAGAGCAGAACTGGAGTCAATGGTGAGCTAGGGAAACTTCATTTAGCAAAATGTATCCTTTTGCCAATTAAAAAAAATATTTTAGAACTTTCTATTTTTCTAGGACAAATGACAAAATCAGATGGCCAACCATAATGCTGGAAGGGATCACAGAGCCACCTAGTCCAGAATTCTCATTTTATAGATTAGGAAACTGAGGCCCACAGTCCTGAGGTGATTTGGTTCTAGTTATATTAACTCAGGTGGCTCAGAAGTCCAGGTTTCCTGATTCTAGAGCTGTATTCTCCAAGGAAAATTCATGGGAAAGGAATTCTACCAGTTGAGAAGACATGGCTAGGTTGAGATCTGGACAGGGTTGTGAAGAAATACACTACATCAATGAAATCAATAATCTATTGATACAGAAGGATTATAGGATCAATGATTTAGAGCAAGAAGGAACCTCAGAGGCCATCTAACCTCCCTCATTGAACAGACAAGGCAAGTGATGCCAAGAGAAAGGAATAGAATTGACCAAGGTGACACAACACATAAATAAAGGAAAAGTGAAAATGTTGCCTGGATCCTCGGACTCCAAATGATTACCACTTCAACTAAATCACAGTACCTTGGGGTTTTTTTGTTTGTTTGTTTGTTTGTTTGTTTAGTTTTTGCAAGGCAGTGGGGTTAAATGGCTTGCCCAAGGCCACACAGCTAGGTCATTATTAAGTGTCTGAGGCCGGATTTGAACCCAGGTACTCCTGACTCCAGGGCCCATGCTCTATCCACTGAGCCACCTAGCTGCCCCCCTTGGGTTTTTTTTAAACTCCTAAAGTAAAACATTAAGATTGCTAATCCAAAAAGTGATGTTTTCCCCTCTAATATGCCTCTTTTTAAAAAATACTGTAAAAATTTTATTTAGTTTATCTTCAAAAATATGTATAGCTATTTTTATCAATGTAATAAATTGGAAAATCATTTTTCTTCCTTGTTATTTGAAGGATGACTTTTCCAGGTAAGTGATCCAAGAACTTGCTACAACTGTCCTGAACCTTCCCAATCATGGTAATCAGAGCTACAGATCACCTCATTGATAAAAATCTTTGTCACCAATGGGGATTAACTGAGGGAAAAGAAATTAGTCTATTGTGGTTTTGAAAAAAGTCTGTCTCTAATCCTCAGCCTCAACATAAAATACAGGCTATGAGGGAATTGCATCTATGCAGGATTGCTCTTTTGGATCTGATGTTAACTCCATGAGATGGATATGATGCTGGAAGCCAGAGTGGCAAGAATATAGGCTCTCTCTGTCTCTCTCTCTCTCTTACTACTACTACTACTACTACTACTACTACTACTACTCCTCCTCCTCCTAATTAGTTATAGGATCTTAGGATAGTCTCTTCACCTCTCTAGATGTAATTTCCTCATCTGTAAAATATGAGAATTAGACTATAAGTTGGAAATCATAAGATGAGAAGGAAATAATAATTCCCCTTTCATTGTATGATTCTGAGATTCAATTAATCAAGAACAAGACAGTCTGATGCGTCAGCCTGCCCCTGTTCACTCAGAGCACAGGACAAGATTTGTTCACCCTATTCTTTGGAGTACAGTTTCCACGATGAAGGTCGAGACCTCAACCTGCTGATCTGAACATTGAATATGGACAAATGGTAACTGAGTTTCTAATTCAGAACACAGAGTAAAGAATTATTTTTCTAGTTCAGTTCTATCCAATGACATTTGAGAAGGCTGTGGGGCCAGAGAACTTGAGTTTGAAACCCAGCTTTGCTACATAACATTTATGGGACTTTGAGGAAGCTATTTAGTTCCACTGGGACTCAATTTCCTCATTTTTAAATTCCAGCTCTAATTCTAACTTTGTCCTGGAGCACATCCAGAGCAAAGGGTGGTTAGGATAGTGAGAAGACCTGGGAACCATGAACCTTTTAGAAGGTAAATTCCTTGAGGACAGGAAAAGTTTTACTTTTGCATTTATAGCTCCAATGTTTAATGCAAATGATGGAAAAAAACAAATTCCCAGTATCTCAGAAAGGATTTCAGAATGGTTATATGTGGAAGAGAAGACCCAAACAGATATGCTAACTATCTCTAAGCATATGAGAAGCTCTAGAAAGACTAGATGTGTTCTCTTTAACTTCAGAAGATAGAACCAGGGTGGAAGGTACAAAGAGGCAAATTAAACTCTTAATAGGAAAAAAATGACAACTTCTTCCTAAATAATCAAGTTATTGAAAAAATGGAATGGACTGCCTCATTAAGTATTAGAATGCTGTTGGCTGGAGACTTTTAAATGAAGGCTCACTGATAGCTTCTTGGGGATACTGCAGAGATTCCTGTTAGGCCAGTTGACCTTGGAGGCTCATTCCAATTTTAAGATTCAGTGACTCTGGAAACAGTACCAGGAATTTTCTTCCTATTCATGTCAATCTACAAGTGTTCTCTGTCTCCTAAGCTAATGAATCCCAATTTGCATTGTTACTTACTGTTTCCATCCCTAGTAGAACCAATAATGGAAGGGTGGTCATCCCTCCATGAATCCATTCTTCTAGGGTCACAATCCCATTAGAGTCAAGATCAATATTTTTCATCATTTCCTTCAAAATCTGCCAGGAAACAAAGGAAAGAATGTTGGGTGGGTGGGGATCAACTTTCTTCCTTTACCTTGTCTTCACTGTCCTTCCCTTCCATTCTCCTTACTACTTCCTTTGAGAGACTCTCCTTGGTCTTGAACTATGCCTCTTTTACCCACCAGAATAGGAGTTCGTCCTGCTGACCTATTTCTAACGTTCATAAAGAAAGAAGGTCCACTTATTCAATCATCCTCTCACTGAAAGGTCCATTTTTCATTGTATGACACGAGTATGAGTCTAACTTGTAACATCACTGAGGACTCTGTGAAACTAGTCAACCAAAAATGAGAATACTTTTCAGGCTCCTGACTTAGGAGAGAAGGTGTAATAAATATGATCCCAAAATTAGTTTTCTCAGTTTGGACTTAAAGATATGAAAATACACCTCTCCTTCTTGATATTTGGTAAGGTGAGGAACTTTGGGTATGGGATGTCACATATATAGTCATACTCAATAGTCAATCAGTTCATTTTACTAAATTGTTTCCCCCTTTTCTTTATTTTTAAAAATATTTTTGTTTCAAGGGATGGTTCTCAGTATAAGAGATGGGGGAAGAATATATTCAGAAATAAAGGTCAAATAAAAATTTAAGGTATCAATAAAAATATTTCTAAATTGGTCTGACCAATAATCTGGTTTGGGGGGGAGTGACATTTTTTTCTTGGAATGGTGAAATGGAAACACTAAGTCAAAAGATTCAGGTTAAAGTCTCCCCTTTTATATTTTTACCTGTATTAGCCTTACTCAGTTACATCATTTCCCTTGTCCTCTATTTTCTCATATGGAAAAGGAGGGGATTGGAGTTGATATCTTCTAAGGTCCCCTCCAGATCTTGTTCTATGATCCTAAGTTGCTTAACCTCTACAACCCTCCTCAACTGTCTCATCTGTAAAATGAGAGGAATGGGGATGGAGTAGTTAGCCAGTTAGATGGGATACAACGGATAGAGCACCAGATCTGAAGGCAGAAAGACTCCTCTTGTAGAATTTAAATCTGGCCTCAAATACTTATTAGTTGTGTGAACCAGTCATTTAAGCATTTTTGCCTCAGCTTCTTCATCTGTAAAATTCCAGATTTAATTCTGTAGTTGCTTGATTTGCCTTTTCTCCTTAGCTGGAGAAGGAAATGGCCAACCACTTCAGTATCTGTGCCAAATGGGGTCACAAAGAGTCACACATGACTGAAAAATTATTGAAATAAAAACCTATGATCCTATGATCACTGATGTTCCAATATTCATATTTTCCCTTCTTTAGATAATTGAATGACTTATGTTTAATCCTTCCCAAGAATAGAAATGCTCTTTGGTGTGACGACTGTCTTCATCTTATTAACAGTGACATCCGTCCAAAGAACTGGGGCCTCAGTTCAACTCAGTTCAGGTCAACACAAATCTCTTAATTGCCCACTGTGTAGATGGCCCTGATCCAAGTACTGATGGAGTCAGGGCAAAACATAACAAAGCAAAACAACTTCTGCCCTGAAAGGAGAGGCCAGTGGAAAAGCTAGGAAGGAAAACAGAGTATTTAGATTCTGGTCTAATGGCAGTTACTAGTTCCAGACCAGCTGAGTGGTTTCTGAAAATGAGGGTTGAATATAATTTCTTGAGGCATTCCTCAAGGAATTGTTTAGGTCCTCTTTCACTTCAAGGTTGAGGTTCTATGATTTGTGGCTGTGATTTTTATTACATTTGACTCATCCCCATGTAAGGTACTCCAGACTGACACCGTCCTCCCTGCTATTATGCACCTGGGACACTCAATTTGGCTTGGAGTGGTCTCTTTGACTATGCCCATGTAGTGAATACACATCCTCCTTCCTCATCTCCACTTCCTCGCTTCCCTGGCTTCTTGTCAATCTCAGCTAAAGTCATCTGTAGGAAGTCTAACTCCATGAATGTCCTCTGAGACTGCTGCCAGTTGGTTCTGTCTACAACTTGTCTGCATGTGGTTGTCTACATGTTGTCTTCCAGCTGCTTGAGGGCAAAGACTGATTTTTACCTTGCCTTTTATCCCCAATACTTACCATGGTATCTTGTATTTAGTAGGTGCTTAATAAATTCTGGTGGACTAGTCTTCTTTCCTACTGATACAGAATAGGATCCTTTATGAAGTAGACCAAATCATAGAGAAGGTTCTAATGTGCATTCATGGAGAGCACTTCCTCTTCTAGAGTCTTCTTTATCAGTGAAATCACAAGCCTACCCTTCACCTCCATCCCTTACTAGAACCTTAGTCTCTAAAGGAACAGAATATAATCTTGAGTCTCTGGGAGCTGAAAAAAAGCATTGCCCCATAGGCAACACAGGGAATGAGTCTTTTTGACTTATTTGGGCTAGTCATTGGGGCTCTTAACTTACAGGCCTGAGCTCTGTGCAATCCCACTCCAGATATTCAGCCACATGTAACATCTGGTTGAGGATTTGATCCAGCTCCTAAACGAAAACAACAAGAAACATGATGGAACCAGGAAGATGGGATGAGTAAAGAGAAAGAGGAAAGCAGGGTGGGGGGTGGTATATTTTCTCTGGTGAAATAGGGATATGAATCCTACCTCAAACACATATTAGCTGTGCAACCCTGGACAAGTTATTTAAATTCTCTGGGCCTCAGTGGTCCTCATCTCTATATTGAGGGGTTGAACTCAGATTCTGATCCTGTGATTCTGTGTTGAACTTTCACTAAGACAGGCATCAGAGACCTGGAGTCTATTTGCCATCTCTGTTATCTTTGCCTTAAACTCAGGGTCAGGAGGATCTTAGGAACAAACAAAGGCTTAGACGAAGAAGTGAACTTAGAAACAGATTTTCTAATCAAATGATCAAAGATTTAAGACTGGAAGGGACCTTAGTTTAACCCTCTCATTTTAGAGAAGGGGAAACATACTCAGAGAGATTAATTAACTTATTAAGTTAATTAGATAATTAATTAACAGTCACACAGATATTAAATGGTAGAAATTCAAAATTAAGTCCTTTGATCCTACATCCTATTCTACAATGGTACATCCTATTTAAGTGTTGAAAACACACTGAAAATAGTGACTTTTTCCCCCCATGGAACAATCTTCCTTTCTTTTACCTCTTTTCACACCTAGCTTTCCCTCCTCTTTTTATACTCCAAGAAGAAATCCTTCTCTCTACTTCTTCAATTGACAAAAAAACCAAGATTACTTATTTGTTACCTCTATTATCTTGGACCAGTCATTTAATTTCTGGCCTTAGTTACCAAGATGTTTATTTTGATGATACTAGGAGGGTCACTATAGTGATTCCATTTTACCCATTAGATGCCAAGGTTCCCTGCTAGTCTTTTCTTGGGGATTTAATAAATATTAGCTTTAAATTTTTTGGTACCAAGTGAAGGTTCACCCCCTCTCTATAATTTCATTGATTTATTATAGAGAATTATATGGATCAGAGCATCCTGGAACCTTAATTGTCTAGACTTGCTATGGTATGACCTTTGACATAAAGTATCTAAGGGGCAACATCTCAGATGCTTCATTAGATGACTTACACATGGTTGGCAGGAGCATATTCAAAATGAGTTTGGAAACTGAGTCCAGCACCGATGCAATTCAAAATTAAAATCAACTATAATAGGAAAGCTATTTTGTCTGTGGTTTCTGGGAAAAAATATCACAAAGTTGTAATCTACTAGCTCACTATAAGCCAATGGGATAATTTAACTGGTAAGAAAGCTAAGACCATCCGAGGCCGTCTTAATAGAAATAGGATGGCTACAATTTGCAAGTGTTCACCTGTGAAAAACTAGATCTAGGTCTGGGCTCCATAATGTGAAGAAGATGTTGTCAAATTGGAACAAAGCTTACCAAAGAGTACATAACCTTTATTATGATTATATATGATATATTTAATCTGATATAATATATTTAAATATATAATATATATTATGTTATTTTTGCATATTTGTGTCTATAGACACACATGCAAACCCATACAAGTTTTAAAGTATATTTAAATGTTACCTATTTGGGAGAGATCTGTCTAGGATGAAGTTGAGGCTGGGAATGCAATGGGGAATATGTATACATATATATATATATATATTTAAATATGATATAAATGTAAAAGTATAATAAGTATTATCATTTTATAATAGAATATATTATTATATTATGATAATAATAATTCCCAGAAATAGAATGTTCTGCTTCATGAGGAAGTGAGATTCCCATAACTAGAGTAGTCAGAGATCCATAGAGGAGATTCCTCTTAGGATTTAGATAATTCATTAGTTCCTTGCCAAGGCTAAAGTTCTATACTTTTAAGATTCTAGAACATCAGGGAAGTTTTGGATATGAATCTCAACAAGGGTTCTTTGGAAGGAGATTTTTGAGGCTCTCTGTGGCCCACTCCAAGATCCTCTACTGAGTTGAAATGAACCTTTGAGGTTCCATCCAGGGCCTAGAGACATGTTTAAGAGGAAATCTACTTACTGCACTATCCAGGTAACCGCTGCAATCTGTGTCATACAGGCGAAACATGACTGTAAGAAACATGAGAGGATATGAGGTGAGATGTGAGGAATATGGCAGGAGCCAAACTCAGAGCATCTCCTCCTTAATGGGATGAGGGTGGGGAGCCAGGCACCCAGCTTCTAGATCTAACTGTCCCAATTAGGTCTCCTTGGGACTTCAGTTCTGATCCCGTATAAGAGCTTAATCATATAGGCACCATGGATCATGAGAAAATCTGGCAAGCATATGTGACCAGAAAGGCTGGGGGCACTCCACCAATTCTGAGACACAGTCCTCTGCTAATGGGGAGATTGTAAGATCATAGGAAGAATAACCCTGTACTTTCTAGCAATGGAAAGTGACATGTAGATCTAAGTATGAAACCCATATTAGACATTTACTCTTTGTCTCACCCTGGACAAGTCATTTGTCTTAGCATCAATTTTATCATTAGCGCCTACTTTACAGAGTGTTTATAAAGATCAAATATGATTCTATATGATATATGCACACACATACAGACATGAATACACATGTGTGAATATACATAATCTTTTTCTTTCTATATATGTATTCACATATTATTTTTGCATATTTGTGTCTGTAGACACACACATGCAAACCTATGCAAGTTTTAAAGTATATTTAAATGTTACCTATTTGGGAAAGATCTGTCTAGGATGAAGTTGAGGCTGGGGATGCAATGGGGAAGGTCCATGAAATCAATTCAGGCAAAGAGGCACTTTTCCTAACAAATAAATGTTGAAAATATTTAAGTATGATGTAGTGGACAGAGTAGTGGGTTTTAAGCCAGAAAAATCTAAGTTCTAATGTTTGTTTTGCCACTTACTACTTAGATAAGTCAAGTGACCATAAATAAATCATTTCCCTCTTTGAGTTTTCTCATCTGCTAATGGAAGGGGTAGTTCACCTCCTGAACTACCCTTGGCCTCTCTAAGAGGTGAGCTTTTACCTTATTCCCTCCTCTCAGTCTTTTTGGTTTCTCCTGATATGTTATCCTCTTCTCATTTGAATGCCAACTATCTTGCTTCCTTATATTGTCTGTCTGTCTGATCAAAATTATTGATCCTAGATTTAAATGCTTAAAGATGCTTCATTTTGGAACTATGTATAGCCTTTCTCCACAGATCAATCAATTGCTCAACAAAGTCCACAGGGACCTTCCCAGTTCTAGATCCTATTAACAGCTGATCATTTTTGAGAAATTTAAAAATCTTAATGCCAAAGTAATAGGGCTCCATTGGTATCTTCTTGATATCAAGAGAAAGGCACTGATTTCTCATTGTTTTAAGTTAGTCTTTAAGCCTTTTCCTGATCTAATGCGCTGTCTTACTGGTTTGTCTGCTTCCATATGAAATTTCTCTTAATCTTGGAGGAAACATTCTTCTTATAGCTTTATCCCTGAATGTTCTTGGAATGATATGGATTGATTCTCTCACCAAACTTTCTGTAAATTTAGTTTCCTCTCCACAGGTGAAAAATTCAGCACCCTTTGGTCACTTCTTAGTCATCTAGGTGATAAGCCTTCCTGGACATAGCCGTTGATCCCAGTTAAACTATCTCTGTTCTAGTCAGGGCTCAAAGCCCTTTGAACTTGTAAGGATCCTTAAAACCCTTGATAATTGTTCTTGGCAAGATTTAATATTGTCCAGACTTCTCCCATTAATCTTAAAATTAGCAGGATAATCTCAGCAATAGGTATAATGTAAGCTTTGATCTTAACAATGCATAGACCATGTGGAAACTATGATTAATTTTACTTTCTTTTTCTTTACTTCCCATGCAAATATCTTTAGTGAAATCTCCAATTTCCTCTATTTTTAAATAGAGGCAAATTTTTTATTTGCCTTTAGATAAGAAAACTTCTCACAATAGTGACAGGATCCAGAATGAAAACCCAGGCCCTTTTGACTTTCAATGACAGAAATCATGCCAAACTAATCACCACCACTATTAGTTTACTAACCTTTATGTGACCCCTTCAACTTTGCAAAGAACTATCCATCTATCGAATCTATCTGCCTGCCTGTCTGCCTATCTCTCTCTCTTGCTCTATCTACCTGCCTATCTATCCATCTATCATCTATCTTTGATATTATATATATATATATATATATTTATAAATATATAATGGTTTGATCAATTGATTTCAAGTAAGCTGTCATTACCATTTTCTGAGAGGTTCAAAGACATGAGATAGAATTACAACAAGATAGCTTTTGATTAGATATTATTATGAAGAATTTATTCTGTTAGATCTTTAGTCTAACTGTACTGAGAGCTGGAGAGAACACTGAATTATGGATTGGAAAACAATCTATGGAATCTTCTCTAGCCTGGATGGCCAATTTCTGAGTTCGATTGGTCATTATCAAGGAAGAGAAGACAAGTTTTGGAGGGCCTTTCCATTCTGAGCAATGATTGGATGATACAACTTCCCTGCTCAGATTTCAGGTACCCTTCCTAAGCCTGTCTATCAATCACTCAACTCCCTGGGTCATGGAGTTGCCCCTAGGAAACCTCATTCACGCCAGGTTTTGGAGAACTAGGGACCATCATAAGACAGATTGAGTAACTTCTCAAGATCACAGGCTACTAGGGAATGTGAAACCAGGGCAGGCCATTGTAGATTCCCTACCCATCCAAAGAGAAGGCAATTTCCTTTCCTTCATAAGAACCAGACGTTCTGAGCCACTGAACCCCGCTTGAAGTAGGCCACCTTTCATTGAAAGACTTACATTCAAGCTTATCCTGAGTTTGACCTCTTTCCAACAATGTTAGGTAATAGACGATGTCTTTCAGGTAGATCACCTTAGACGAGATATCTACAGATGCCTGAGAAAGTAAGTTCATTTTGCGTTTTGTGTGCTCCAGGTCTTTCATCTCATCCATATTATCTGAACCTGAGAGAGGTAAGAGGCATATCATGACACAACTCGTTGAATATGGGATGAGGCGGGGTCTTTATTGTAACCATTCCATCCTCCACCATGAACCACCCTTCCTGACTCCCAATATATCTATAGCTCCTTGGCACATAAATAGAATCATGGTTTTATTTAGATGACTTCTTGGTTATCTCAAACTGTTCTGCCTTCACAATGACTATTATCATCATCTCTTTCACCTCCTGAACTACCCCTGGCTTTTCTAAGAGGTGAACTTTTACCTTATTCCCTCCTCTCAATCTTTTTGGTTTCTCCTGATATGTTATCCTCTTCTCATTTGAATGCCAACTGTCTTGCTTCCTTATATTGTCTGTCTCATCAAAATTATTGACCCTAGATTTAAATGCTCATAGATTCTTCATTTTGTAACTATGTATAGCCTTTCTTCACAGATCAATCAATTGTTCAACATGCATGGGAAGACTTCTATGAAGTAATACAGAGCTAAGTAAACAGAACCAGAAAAAGAAGGTACATAATGATTACATTGATGTAAATGGAAAAATAGCAATAAAACTTCTTTGCAGAAGTGAAGGACTGTGATTGTGGAACATATATTACATAAGATCGTTTTGATCTGTGAGTTATTTTTGCTAAATTATCCCCCCCCCCACCTTTTTTCCATCATTCTTATAAGGAATGGCTTTTGGATACTCCCCGGGGGTGGGGGCAAGAGAAGGAGAACCATTGGAAAAAGCAAGTGATATAAAACCAAATGATATTCATAAAATTTTATTTAAAAATTCCCTCTTGGGGATGGCTAGGTGGTGCAGTGGACAGAGCACCAGCCCTGGAGTCAGGAGTACTGACCTAAGTCATTTAATAATTACCTAGCTGTGTGGCCTTGGGCAAGTCACTTAACCCTCATTGCCTTGGAAAAACCTAAAAAAAATCCCTCTCTTCTAAGAGCTTATGGTGGAAATGACAAATATATAACTATTTAAACACAAAATATGAATGAAGAAAATACAAAGTAATTTGACAGAGGTAGAAACTGTAGAAATCAGGATGAGTCTCATCTAGGAAGTGATACTTGAGACTGAGTCTTGAAGGTATCTAGGGATTCCACAATGTAGAAGTGAGGAGGGAAAACATTCCAGGTGTGGGAATGCAAAGGCACAGAAGTGGGAGATTGCCTCCTTTCCCATCTCTCCCTTAGCTCCATGACTCAAATTGAGACCCTCCAGCTGTCAGTCCAGAGACTTCCCTGAGCTTGGAGACCAAGGTTTGAAGGTTTGAATGAAGTGAGCATTCCACTCTATGACATATATAGTAATATCCAAATATATGACAAGAATTAATTGAGAAAATTAAACAGATAAATAGTTTTATGACCTTTTTGTCTGGTCACTGATAAGATGCAGTTTAGACAAGTCACAATAAACACCAATCACCTTTCCACAAAGATTTCCTATTTGGACAATAGAAGAAGGTCAAGACTTGTAACAGATGGACCAGCCTGAAATCTTTATCCAGAACATGATGGGCTCTTGCTGGACTAGACCCTGACTCTTCAGGGAGACCAACCTGAACCATCATTCTAGTCTCTGTTGACCTGGTGCCATTTAATTAAGACATCCACAGCATCTGGCTCAGGAACAAGGAATCCTTATGCAAAGTCACAAAGGCTCCAAGATATAGCATTCCCATTGTTTCTGAAGACTGACTGCTGAGGCTTCCTCTGGTTTCTAGGACAATTGGAGCTAGGACCTCTTCAGTGATTTGGCCCATGAAAAATACACTAAACATAGGCAAAAAAACATAGCCAGTCATGAATTAGCTCACCAAGAGGGAAATCTCTCCATCTTCAGGAATGTTATCACACATCTGTGTGTGTGTGTGTGTGTGTGTGTGTGTGTGTGTGTGTGTGTGTGTATTAATAAGTGTATATGTGGGGGCACAGAAGTAATCAATCTCCTAACTTTCATCTTTTATTCACTCATTTAAGCAACATTCTGTAAAGAAATCAAGTCATGTGGGAAAGAAGTTGGACTCACACCCAAGCCCCAGACTTTGTCTGAGACTTCCCTGTCTTACCTCTCTAAGGGTCACCCCAAGACTGCCAAGTTTGATGATTGCTACCAAACCCTATCTATTCCTTGGGGTCCCTGCTTCTCTTCCATGGCTAGCTTAAAGACTACAAATCCTTCTTCCTATTAATCAATCTATAAAAAGCTTGGGTTAAATGCCTACTATGTTCTAACTTAACCCTAACTGGCATCCAGCACCATCTCCAGTCATCCTAATTTATATCTGGTCACTGGATTCAGAAGACTCCAGAGGAGTGAGATGGGTGACTTAGCATAGCACCTCACACTCAAATCCAATTCAAGTGCTTGTCATGGCATCACCACTTTGATGTCATGATCCTCTTCAAAATTGAAGAGAAATTCATGCTAGACACAATACTAGTTGATAAGGATACAAATACAAAGAATAGGGGTATCTAGGTGGCGTAGTGGATAGAGCACTGGTCCTGGAGTCAGGAGGATCTGAGTTCAACAGCCTCAAATATTTAATAATTACCCAGCTGTGTGGCCTTGGGCAAGCCACTTAACCCCATTGTCTTTCAAAACAAAACAAAACAAAACAAAACAAAACAAAACAAAACAAAACAAAACAAAAAGACTCACAAATCCAAAGAATGAAGCAGCCCCGGACTTCAAGTAGCCTACCAATCAGTCAGTCAATCAACAAACATTTTAAAAGCACCTTCCTTCTGGCTGTTGTGTTAGAAGCTGCCCTCAAGAAGTTTAAATTCTATTGAGGGAAGCACTATGAACAATAAAGTTGTTATTATTCTTATAGTTCTGCCTTTGCTATGTAGAAACTGTATATATAGCCTTGGGCAAGTCCCTAAGTTCTCATTGCTCTTGGAAGCTAAGATGATGCATTATAGAGAAGGTAGAAAGCTGCATTTATAGAGTGAATTTTCTCATATCAATGAAACAACCTGGTAAGTCCCTCTCCCCTAAATTTTGTATAGACATCTATGTTCATAGTCTCTCACTCAATAGAATTTAAATGCATTATTATACTAAGTGCTCTCTCCATGGTGCTGAGACCAGTTATAATCCTCTGACCTCCCCAACAAGGGTGTCTAGTGAGAGAGTTCTGTCTTCCTAGATTAACCATTATCCATTTGGATTGGAATGGTTAGGAAAATTTTCTCTGATCTCAAACTTCAATCTGCTTCTGCAAATTCCATCCATTACTGCCCAGTACTTTTCTAACATGACATGGATCTTGGGATACTTGATACAATGACCCTCTCTTCTTCCAGTCTTCTCTTATCCTGGCTCAATATTTTCAACCATTGAATCTTCATGTATTGTGTGGATCCTGACTGGTTTGGAGTGAATAAATAGGAATTGTTTCTGTTTTGGCAGAAACCCTGAGGGTCTTCCCCATCAGACTGATTTTTTTTTTTTTTTGGCTCCTTTCTTCTTTTCTTTCTTACCTGCCTTAATCATTGAGATACTCAGAAGGTCTTAACTTCCCAACAATTTTTTTCTTCTCCTTTTATTTTTGGAAGTGGTCATTCATGACCTAACTTTACCTCACCTGTCTCTTACCTAACCTTAATGACTGAGAGGGCATTGCTTCAGTCAAACTGTATCCTGGGAAAGATCTAGCTTTAAAAAGCCAAAGTCTTTCTATTGTATCCAGGGACATCTCCAGTTGTCCTGATCCATATCTGGTCATGCTCCCAGATGGTTCTAGACAGGAGAGAGGGGCTGGTGATTTTGCTCAGCACCCTATCACTTAAATTCAACTCACATACTTGCCATGGCATCAAATCCCTTTTTTAAGAACAAAGGACAAACAACAAAAACAAACAACAAATAACATAAAGGACAAACAACAAATGGCCCTTCTCAGGACATCCTCCTCAGGTTGTTCATCTTGAAGGTCCATTCTAATTTTTCCTCACATAGAAATTTGCAAAGAATAAAATTAAAAAGTGCCCCTTTGGTCCAGCTATTTTGGGGATAAAAACTCTCTCTGATAAAAACTGTTGGGAAAATTGGAAGTTAGTATGGCAGAAACTTGGATTAAATCAACACCTCACACCCTATACCAAGATAAGATCAAAATGGATACAAGATTTAGACATAAAAAAACAATATTATAAGCAAACTAGAAGACCAAGGAGTAGTTTACCTGTCAGATCTATGGAAAGGGAAGCAGTTTATGACCAAGGAAGAGATGGAGAACATCATTAAAAACAAACTAAATAATTTCAATTACATTAAATTAAAAAGCTTTTGCACAGATAAAACCACTGTGACCAAGATCAAAAGAAATGTAGTAAATTGGGAAACAATCTTTACAACTAATGATTCTGACAAAGGACTCATCTCTAAAATATACAGAGAACTGAGTCTTATTTTTAAGACAAAAAACCATTCCCCAACTGACAAATGGTCAAAGGATATGCAAAGGCAATTTACAGATGAGGAGATCAAAGCAATTCATAGTCATATGAAAAACTGCTCTAAATCGTTAATTATTAGAGAAATGCAAATTAAAGCTTCTCTGAGGTACCACCTCACACCTCTCAGATTGGCCAATATGACCAGAAAGGATAATGATCATTGTTGGAAGGGTGGTGGAAAATCTGGTACACTATTACACTGTCGGTGGAGCTGTGAACTTATCCAACCCTTCTGGAGAGCTATTTGGAACTACACCCAAAGGGCAACAAAAATATGCATACCTTTTGACCCAGCAATACCACTACAGGGTCTATATCCTGAAGAGATGATGAAAAAGGGTAAAAACATCACTTGTACAAACATATTTATAGCAGCCCTCTTTGTGGTGGCAAAGAGTTGGAAATCAAGTAAATGTCCTTCAGTTTAGCAAACTGTGGTATATGTATGTCATGGAACACTATTGTTCTATTAGAAACCAGGAGGGACAGGATTTCAGGGAAGCCTGGAGGGATTTGCATGGACTGATGCTGAGTGAGATGAGCAGAACCAGAAAAACACCGTACACCCTAACAGCAACATGGGAGTGATGATCAACCTTGAAGGAATCGCTCATTCCATCAGTGCAACAATCGGGAACAATTTTGGGCTGTCTGCAAAGGAGAGTGCCATCTGTATACAGATAAGGAGCTGTGGAGTTTGAACAAAGTTCAAGGACTATTCCCTTTAATTTAGGAAAAAAACAGATATCTTATTGTCTGATCATGTTACCTCTTAGACTTCTTGTCTTTTCTTTAAGGATATGATTTTTCTCTCATCACACCCAATTTGGATCAAGGTACAACACAGAAACAAAGTAAAGACTGACAGATTGCTTTCTGTGGGAGGGTGGGGGAGGGAAGTAAGATTGGGGGGACAAAAACTCAAATAATGTCTTTAAATAAAAATTAAAAAATAAAAACAAACTAGATCACTTTGATTACATTAAATTTAAAAGCTTTTTGCACAGACAAAACCACTGCAACCAAGATCAAAAGAAATGTAGTAAATTGGAAAACAACTTTTGCAACTAGTATTTCTGGCAAAGGACTCATAGAACTGAGTCAAATTTTCAAAAAAAAAATGTCATTCCCCAAATGACAAATGGTCAAAGGATATGCAAAGACAATTTACAGCTGAGGAAATCAAAGCAAGCCATAGGTATATGAAAAACTGCTCTAAATCATTACTTAACAGAGAAATGCAAATTAAAACATCTCTGAGGTACCACCTCACACCTCTCAGACTGGCCAATATGACCAGAAAGGACAATGATCAATGTTGCAAGGGATGTGGGAAATCTAGGACACTAATACATTGGTGGTGGAACTGTGAACTCATCCAACCTTTCTAGAGAGAAATCTGGAATTATGCCCAAAGGGCAACAAAAATGTGCATACCCTTTGATCCAGCAATACCACTACTGGGTCTATATCCTGAAGAGATCATGAAAAAGGGTAAAAGCATCACTTGCACAAAAATATTCACAGCAGCCATGTTTGTGGTGGCAGAGAATTGGAAATTAAGTAAATGTCCTTCAACTGGGGAATGGCTTAACAAACTGTGGTCTATGTATGTCATGGAACACTATTGTTCTATTAGAAACCAGGAGGGATGACAACTCAGGGAAACCTGGAAGGATTTGTATGAACTGATGCTGAGTGAGATGAGAAGAATCAGAAAAGCATTGTATACCCTAACAGCAACATAGGGGTGATGAACAACCTTGATGGACTTGCTCATTCCATCAGTGAAACAACCAGGGACAATTTTGGACTATCTGTGATGGAGAATACAACAGTATCCAGAGAAAGAATTGTGGAGTTTGAACAAAGACCAAAGACTATTACCTTTAATTTAAAAAAAAAAACCCTAATATCTTATTATGTAACTTTGCTATCTCTTATACTTTATTTTTTTTCCCTTAAGGATGTGATTTCTCTCTCATCACATTCAACTTAGATCAATGTATACCATGGAAACAATGTAAGGCCTAATAGACTGCCTTCTGTGGGGAGTGGGGGGAGGGAAGCAAGATTAGGGAGAAAATTGTAAAACTCAAAATCTTTCTAAGAAAAAAAGAACAAAGGACAAACAACAAAAACAAACAACAAATAACATAAAGGACAAACAACAAATGGCCCTTCTCAGGACATCCTCCTCAGGTTGTTCATCTTGAAGGTCCGTTCTAATTTTTCTTCACATAGAAATTTGCAAAGAATAAAATTAAAAAGTGCTCCTTTGGTTCAGCTATTTTGGGGATAAAAACTCTCTTTGATAAAAAAAACTGTTGGGAAAATTGGAGGTTAGTATGGCAGAAACTTGGATTAGATCAACACATCACACCCTATACCAAGATAAGATCAAAATGGATACAAGATTTAGACATAAAAAAACAATATTATAAGCAAACTAGAAGATCAAGGAGTAGTTTACCTGTCAGATCTATGGAAAGGGAAGCAGTTTATGACCAAGGAAGAGATGGAGAACATCATTAAAAACAAACTAGATAATTTTGATTACATTAAATTAAAAAGCTTTTGCACAGACAAAACCACTGTAACCAAGACCAAAAGAAATGTAGTAAACTGGGAAACAGTATTTCTGACAAAGGACTCACTTCTAAAATATACAGAGAACTGAGTCAAGTTTTAAAAAAAACAAGCCATTCCTCAATTGACAAATGGTCAAAGGATATGCAAAGGTAATTTATAGATGAGGAAATCAAAGTGATCCATAGTCATATGAAAAATTTCTCTAAATCACTACTTATTAATATGAGAAATGCAAATTAAAGCATCTCTGAGGTACCACCTCACACCTCTCAGACTGGCCAATATGACCATAAAGGACAAAGATCAATGTTAGAAGGGATGTGGGAAATCTGGGGCACCAATACATTGTTGGTGGAGCTGTGAACTCATCCAACCTTTCTGGAGAGCAATTTGTAATTAAGCCCAAAGGGCAATGAAAATGCATACCCTTTGATCCAGCAATACCACTACTGGGTCTATACCATGAAGAGATGATGAAAAAGGGTAAAACATCACTTGTACAAAAATATTCATAGCAGCCCTCTTTGTGGTGGCAAAGAATTAGAAATCAAGTGAATGTCCTTCAATTGGGGAATGGCTTAACAAACTGGTATAGGTATGTCATGGAACACTATTGTTCTATTAGAAACCAGGAGGGATGGGAATTCAGGGAAGCCTGGAATGATTTGCATGAACTGATGCTGAGTGAGATGAGCAGAACCAGAAGAACATTGTACACCCTAACAGCAACATGGGGGTGATTATCAACATTGATGGACTTGCTCATTCCATCAGTGCAACAATCAGGCACAATTTTGGGATATCTGCAATTGGAGAATACCATCTATATCTAGAGAAAGAATTGTGGAGTTTGACAAAGACCAAAGACTGTTACCTTTAACTTTAAAAAAAAAAACCATTATCTTACTTAATTTTGCTATCTCTTATACTTTATTTTTTTTCTCAAGGATATGATTTCTCTCTCATCACATTCAACTTAAATCATTGTATACCATGGAAACAACATAAATACTAACAGACTGCCTTCTGCAGGGTGAGTGGGGGGAGGGAAGCTAGATTAGGGGAAAAATTTTAAAATTCAAAATAAATTTAAAGTGGGGGGGGGTAAGTGGGCCCCTTTGGTGCCCATTATGTATTATGCCTGAAGAAGGTGACTGGAACATAAATTCAGAGCTTGAAGGGACCTTAGATGTTGAGTCCAATCATTTCATTTTATATATGAGGAGACCAAGGCCATCTGGGTAACTCATCCAGGTAATTAAGCAGCCTCTTCAGTATTTGAACCCAGGTCCCCTGGGTTTTCACTCCTTAATTACAATTCCTTTCCTTGATTGATATTCTAGCCTTTTATCTACAGGTAAGTTTTCGGTTGACAGGGAATT
Organism: Macrotis lagotis; assembly: GCF_037893015.1. Lineage (NCBI taxonomy): Eukaryota > Metazoa > Chordata > Mammalia > Peramelemorphia > Peramelidae > Macrotis > Macrotis lagotis. The sequence goes on along the minus strand of NC_133662.1, from coordinate 258,796,614 downwards.
CTTAGTCCTATTCCTTCTTCACTGAACATAAGGGAAGATTTGAGAGCAGAAGGCTCCCCAGGATAAGAAAAAACAACAGGTGACCAAGTCAGCTGAAGATATGAAGCTTCATGAATCCATGAAATTGGGCTCCTAGGTTAAGCCAGAGACTTCTGTCCTGTCTTTTAGTCAACCTTCCTAAAGACTCCAGATGGACCCCAACCAGTTGTGTAGCAGTATATATCAGAGGCAGGGCTAGAATAATGACAACAACAGTAATAGCATTTTATATATATTTATAGAGAGCTTATTATTTGTCAGACATGCTGAGTGTTTTACAGTAATTATCTCTCTCTGTGATGATACAGGTACAACAGACATAACAGTATGAATAACCACCATCTACTCACTCTGAGTCTGAAGAGAGGACAAAGGGCTTTCCATGGGGAAAGTCATGGATTTGGACTCAAACTTAGCTCTTATTTCCAAGTTGGTGTCCTGTCTCTCAGGCTCTGAGGAAAAGGAAGAGGATTGCTCATCTTTGGACACAGCATCTTCGACCATCTCAGACTTGGCAATAAGTGCTCTGGGGCTATGGATTGCTGTGTTCCCACTGACATCTGCACCAGAGAGGGAGTAGGATCACTTAATCTCCAAGGATTTGCCAAGCATTCCAGAGAAGTCAAAAAGCATTTATCAATAGTCTGCTTTGTGGAGGCTATGAACACTAGGTTCTAGAGAAAAACCTATGCTAATTCAAATGTGTACCTTTTCCTCAAGGAACTAGTATTCCCCAAAGTGGGGGCACACCTACTATATATAAACATTCACAGATTTATATGTATGAATCAGACACATCCATCCATCCATCTATACTTATATTGACATCTTTATCTGTATCTATTTCTCTACTTAAGGTTGCGCTGGAGCCAGTTCATATTAACTCGAAAATTGATTGGAATTTTCATTGGGAGCATTTGCATCTCAAAAAATCGACAAAAGCTAAAAATAAAGGTTTGATTTATTGTTTTGTTGATTGTCTAGGCTTAAAGTAATGGAGAAAACACTAATAATGCAGACTAAATTTTAAATGTGTCACTCTCTGATTCTTTTACAACAAGACTATTATGGAAACATGCTATGTACGTCTAATCCATTTGAAAATATGAAGCAGGGCACTCCTAATAGCTTCACAAATTGATGAAATAAGGGGAGAGGGGAGAGAAGGGAAGGACAAAGAAAAATATGGAACTCAAAAATCGTGCAAAAAATGCATGTTAAAAACCATTTTTGTATGTAGTTGGAAAAATACATAAAAACATATTTAAAATAATTAGACCATTTTAAGAAGATATGAAACCTACCCTAGCACTTCCCTAGGTGTTGAAGGTCATGTTTTCTTCTTTGGGAATGCCATCTGAGGACCCTGTACCACAGTAAGAGGAAGATGTGGCTACAGACACCTTCCATTTGTCTCCAGTGTGAGAACAAGGAGCCAGGGATTCTCAAAGGTATTTATTTACCTTGGTCTTGGAAGTCACTAGTATGTGATGTCTTTTGGGTCTTGCAGGGGAAGGACAGGAACAGATGCTTACAGAGGTTCTCAGGGATGTCCTTCTTTAGGTAAGCTCTCATGAAATTCTTGAATCCTTTATAGTCAATGAGCTGAAGGGAATGGAGAAGAGGGACTGTTATTATGATAGATTGGTGAAGAGGGGCTGAAGGGAGAAGGGGAAGTGAAGAAAGAAGAAAAGACACAAAAGAAAATAAAGGGGTTGGAAAAGGGAAAAGGATAAAGGTAATAGAAAATGAAAGAAGAGAGGGAAATACCATTATCATGTAGGAGAAAAGATGGGTAGTTTGGAGTAAGAAATTGTGGGTTCAACTTCTGGTTTTTTTATTTACTACCTTGTGACTTTTGGCAAGTCAAGTAAGTCAAAAACACATTTATTAAGTGCTTACTACATCCCAGGCATTGTAAAAGTAAAAACTATCTTCCTCAAGGTGCTCATATTCTGATGGGTAAGGCAATGTTTATGTATGGACATACAAGAGGTTTACAGTGCATCAGAGAGCTAACCTTAGAATTAAGGGAAAGAGACTCCTGGAGAAGGTTTTCTTTAAGTCACTACTTGAAGGAAGTCAGGAGATGACAATGAGGAAGTGGAGAATCACAGACATGGGGGTACAGCCATGGAGCTTGGGAAGGAGTATTTTTATGTGGGGAACATCTAGGAAGGTCAGTGTTGCTAGATAATAGTGTATGTGAAAAGGAATAAGGTGTAAAAATCCTGGAAAAGTAGGAAGGGGGCCAGCTTAGGAAGGGTTTGAAAAGCCAAAGAGAGCATTTTATATTTCGTTCTGAAGACATTAGAAAGCCACTGGGTTTTATTGAGTTAAGGACATGACATAGTCAAACCTGGGTTTGTTTCCCCAAAGAAGGTTTGACTGGATGATCTTTGAAGTCCCCTTCTAATATGTATCTATGATCTATGTATATGAAAAGAGATGGATAGACAAGAGAAAAGGAGGGAAAGGTAGAACATAAGAATGGAAGGGAGAGATAAGTCTGGAAAAGGTAGGAAGAGGCAGAAATTGTACAAAACACATGGAGTGGAATGGAGAAGAGGGGATTTTTACAGCTGACACGATATGGCTTTGGGATAGATTAGATAAGAAACATTTGACATCATTGAAAGCAGGACATGGAGGTCAAGGAAAATGAGCATAGGTCTGAACATGTTACCCCTTCTAATCAACAAACTCTGATATTTTGTTTCCGTTCATTCAATCAAATCCAACTAATTATACACTGTGATCCAGCCTTCCATTTTTTGTCCACAAAGATATGAGAAATTTGGTCAACTGTCTTGCAGATTTCCAGATGTTTGATGTTCACGACATTTCTCTGACTTCCTAGTTTCCTTATCACACAGAAGAAGGGAAAATGCTGGACAATCAATTACTAAACATATATTAAATGCCCATTTTGTGTCAAACACTTAAACAGTGCCGAGTATTTATTAAGCGACTATCTAGTCAAACTGAGAATAATCCTACAAGGGACAGAAGAAGATCGAATCTGTGAAGATGTGCTCTTAGAGCAGATGACAATCAAGAGAAGGGACTCTAAGGAGCTGCCTCTACCTCCCATCCAGTTTTTTTGGGGGGGGGGCTGAATTAGTTATTTTATGATGGTGGAGGGAGGTAACGCTACCAAATGGATAGGGAACTGGCCTCAGCATGAGGAAGAACTGGGTTAAGCCCTGGTTTTGATACATTCTATCTCTGGGCTCCTGGGAAGGGACTTAACTCCTCAAAACATAGGAACTGTGGATCTGTATTGATTGAGATGGTTTCTTTACCGGAGAGTTACCTATAGCAAAGAAATCATAGAAACAATCTGCCATCTCTCATAGATATGGGTATGAAAAGGAAATGTCAGACCACTCCAGTAGCTCTGCCAAAAAAAAAAGACCCAAATGGGGTCACAGAGGGTCAGACATGATTGAAATGATTAAACAACAGCAACAATTATAATTCCTCCTCCTAGGATGCCTGAAACTGGCAGCTTACTTGAGCTTGGGAGTATTGGACTACAGTGAACCAAGTTCATCAAGGCATTCGTAGTAAGCACAAAACAACATGGTGTACCCTGGGAATGGGGGCCGCTAAATTGCCTAAGAGGGATGAACTAGTTCCATTTGGAAATGGAGCAAGCTCTGATCAACAATGGGGTCGACCCAATCTTAAAACAGAAAAGCTGCTTTAGAACCCCCCCCCCCACACTTAATTATTATCTAGCTGTGTGACCTTGGGAAAGTCACTTAACCCCACTACCTTGTAAAAACAAAAAAAAAATCCCCAGATTTTCCCACTGCATCCGGGGCCATCTCTAGCTGTCTTGTTCCATATGGACCCTGATGGCTTCAGAGGAGAAAGCTGATGATTTTGCACAGCAGCCCCTCACTCATATCCAATTACTGCCCTTCTCTCTCTTTGAAAATGGAGCTTATAATTAATTAATTAAATTAATAAAAGTTTAGAATTCTAAAATAAAATTAAAAAGCACAGTGTTTTTTAATTTTATTTTAGGATTCTAAACTTGAGGGACCTCAGAAGTTCTGGATTCAACCCCTACTTTTGACACAGGGTCACTGTGTGATCTTGACTTCACTGTTGAACCTCTCAGTTCAGGCAATTGCTGATCTGCATTAGGGGAGGGAGTATTCTTCTAGTAATTTTCCACAACTCTCAACTTTCCCTTTGCCAGGGAAAAAGCAACCACAACCAAACTACAATTCTAAATTTAGAAACAATTATTCAAATAATTTTTTAACTTTAAAGATTTTATTTATTTTGAGTTTTACAATTTTTTCCCTAATCTTACTTCCCTTCAGAAGGCAATTTGCCAGTCTTTGCATTGTTTCCATGGTATACATTGATCCAAATTGAATGTGATGAGAGAGAAAACATATCCTTAAGAAGAAACATAAAGTATAAGAGATAGCCAGATCAGACAATAAAATATCAGTTTTTTCCCCTAAATTAAAGGGAATAGTCCTTGGTCTTTGTTCAAACTCCACAGTTCTTTCTCTGGATACAGATGGCACTCTCCTATGCAGACAGCCCCAAATTGTCCCTGATTGTTGCACTGAAGGGATGAGCAAGTCCATCAAGGTTGATCATCACCCCCATGTTGCTGTTAGGGTGTACAGTGTTTCTCTGGTTCTTCTCATCTTGCTCAGCATCAGTTCATGCAAAGCCTTCCAGGCTTCCCTGAATTTCCATCCCTCCTGGTTTCTAATAGAACAATAGTGTTCCATAATATACATATATCACAGTTTGTTAAGCCATTCCCCAGTTGAAGGACATTTACTTGATTTCCAATTCTTTGCCATCACAAAGAGGACTGCTATGAATAATCAAATAATTTTTTAAAAATCACACAAAATATGATCAGTGTATACCATGGAAACAATGTAAAGATTGGCAGATTGCCTTCTGTGGGGGGTGGGGTGGGGGGAGAGAAGTAACATTAGGGGGAGATATTGTAAAAAACTCAAAATAAATAAAATCTTTATAATTAAAAAATCACACAAAATCATAAGCTCAATAAAAATTGCATGTTGATACAAAGAAAAGGACTATATGACTCCCACATCCCACTTTGATTTTTTTAAAAATAAAATCATTGATATAGAATTATAAGGTAAAAAAGAAACCAATGAGTCTGTCCCACTTCCCTCTATTTTACAGATGAAAAAACTGAGACCCAATGAGGTTTTTGACATGACTAGGGTCACAGAGCTAGTAATAATCTAAGGCAGAATTTGTACCCAGGTTTTCCTGGTTCAAAATCCATTCTTTTTTTCAATTTTGGATTTTATTCTTGTGATTTCCATTTTATATCAGTACCAGTATAATAATAATAATAATAATAATAATAATAATAATAATAATAATAATAATGATGATAATAATGATGATGATAATGATAATATTTGTCTTTCATTCTTCAAGAAGACCATGACAACAGGGAGATGATATCATGGCAAACACATTAATTGGATTTGAGTGAGGGAATGTTCTGCTAAGTCACCAGCCTTACTTTCTCCTCCAGAGTCATCTGGGTCCAGTGGCTGTTTATGAATGAGGACAACTGGAGATGGTCCTGAATGTAAGGCAATCAGCGTATAATGACTTACCCAAGGCCCTACAGCTAGAAAATGTCTGAGGCTGAATTCAAACTCTGTCCTCCTGACCCCAAGGCCAGTGCTCTATCCATGGTGGAAAGCCCTTGTAGATCCATGGTTAGAAAGTTGAAGGAAGTGGTGATATTTGACTAGGAATTAAAGATGGAAGGTCTTCAGGTTTTCCAAGTATTGTCACAAGGAAGAAGGAATGGATGTGTTAAACTTGGCTCCATTGCTAGGATTCTTATTCTTGTTTTGGTCATAGATAGTAAAGTCTCAGAATCATATTTTCAAACCCCCAAAATGAATACACAGGATTATAAAAGAAATCGCTTAAGTTTACAGAAACCCTCCTTAGAGGGAGCCATGAGGCTCACACCCCTCTGCTCTAAACCATGAATGAAAATTTCTGAGGGGCATATTGAAGCTAAAGAAAAGGTGAAAGGCCCTAGGCTAAAAAATTTCCCACTGAAGGCAGCTAGGTGGCACAGTGGCTAGAGTACCAGTCTTGAAGTCAGGAGGACCTAAGTTCAAATCCAACCTTAGACACTTAATAATTACCTAGCTATGTGACCTTGGGCAAGTCTCTTAACCCCATTGTCTTGCAAAAACCAAAACAAAAATTTCTCACCGCATTCAGGGCCATCTCTAGCTGTCTTGTTCCATATCTGGCCACTGGACCCTGATAGCTCCAAAGGAAAAAGCTGGTGACTTTGCACAGCAACCCCTCACTCAAATAAAATTCACTTGCATGTCATGGCATCACCTCCCTGATGCCATGGTCCTCTGAGTATAAATGACAAAACCACATCTTCCCAGGTGGAAAGGCTGGAGAGCCTGCTTCCGGAAGAGTCATGATGATGATGGAATAGAACTGTCTTAAAGACACTTGAGCATATGTAAACACTCTGTAACTAGTTCTGGTATTCTTACTATGTGGAAAGAGGAAGCTTTTCAATTTATTGTGCCACTGGAACTGGGCCAGGGAGGCAGTGTCTTTCAAAGGTCAGAGACCAGAACCTCAACCATTTGTCTTTGTCTGTGCTTTCTTGTTTTGATACTTTCTGGTGATGGCATCTAATGAGAAATGATTCTGTAAGAGGTGGAGTCTTACAACAAAAATGTGCATACCCTTTGATCCAGCAATACCACTACTGGGTCTATACCCTGAAGAGATGATGAAAAAGGGTAAAAATATCACTTGTACAAATATATTCATAGTAGCCCTGTTTGTGATGACAAAGAACTGGAAATTAAGTGAATGTCCTTCAATTGAGGAATGGCTTAACAAACTGTGGTATATGTATGTCATGGAACACTATTGTTCTATTAGAAGCCAGGAGGGATGGAAATTCAGGGAAGCCTTGAAGGATTTGCATGGACTGATGTTGAGCAAGATGAACAGAACAAGAAAAACATTGTCCACCCTAACAGCCACATGGGGGTGATGATCAATCTTGATGGACTTGCTCATTCCATCAGTACAACAACCAGGGACAATTTGGGGCTGTCTGCAATGGAGAATACCATCTGTATCCAGAGAAAGAATTGTGGACTTTGAACTAATTTTAAAAAATCATTCTTATTATGTAATTTTGATATCTCTTATATTTTATTTTTTTCTGAAGGATATGATTTCTCTCTCATCACATTCAATTTGGATCAATGTATACTATGGAAACAATGTAAAGACTAACAGACTGCCTTCTGTGGGGAGTGTAGAGAGGGAAGCAAGAATGGGGGAAAATTGTAAAACTCAAAAATAATAAAATCTTTCTTTAAAAAAAAAAAGGAGGAGCCTTAGATGATTTTCTCTCTGAGACCAACATGTGGTCCACCCGTTGGAGCTGGGCCTCTCCTCTTGTCTTGATGCTTGTCCTTTCATTTTTGGTTAAGGAGATAAATCTGGAGACTCTGACCTTCTGAGTCAAGAAAAATCAAGGCTCTGGGATTCCAGAAGATCTTGTAGTCAGCCCATTGATGACACCCTGAGGAGCAGGAATGCCTCTGGGACCCCACCCAGTGATAGCTGAGACAGGGGTACCCTTGGCAGAGATACTGAGACTGGATGTGAGTTTAGCTGAGCCAACAATTTATAATAAGTCAGCAAAGCAAAAATCCATTTTTACTAGAAATTGTGATGGAACAGAGGAAGTGTGAGATTAAAATGTGGGGACAAATGTCTGTACTCTTATTCTTGCTGTATATTTAAAGAAAATTGATATCAGTGGCTAAATGGAAGTGGGGTATATCACATTATTGGCTAAGAATGAAAGAGGGGACAAAGTCAATGGCATTAGAAAAGAGATACCCCAAATTTCTTAGGGTACATTTAAAATCTGAAGAGGCAATCACAGCCTTGGCAATCACTGTCTTTCTTCCAGCTTTCATGTTCCCAGTTCTGAAAACCATCTCATGAAACACAAACCAATCTTGGGACCACTTTTTTAAATTTTATTTTTTTTGGTTTATTTATTTTATATTATTACAATAATCTTATTATGAGAGTAAACATAAATTCCCCTCCCCCCCCAAGAAGATGAGAAACCTCAAGAAGAGAGAGAAAAAAAATGTCCTTCAGTCTGTGTTCAGATTCCAATGGCTCTGTCTCTGGGATGAGTTGCCTTCTTTATCATAAGTCCACCAGAGAAGTTGCTTCAATATTTTTCCCATAGTTGCTATCACTAGCTGTATTTCCCTCCACTCTATTCCTCCCCCACTCTCATTTATTCCATTTTCTCTCTCCTTTCATCCTGACAATGTTCTTAAGTGTGTTGTATCTGAGTACCCTCTCCCATGATCTTCCCTCTCCTCTATCATCTCTTCCCCCCTTTCCTCCTCCCATTCCTCCTTATCCCACCACTTTCTTCTCACTTTTTCTCTGGGGTAAGATAGATTTCTATACCCTATTAAGTGTGTATGTTATTTCCTGTCTGAGCCATATATTTTATTTTTTAAATTTTTTTTTATTTTAGGTTTTTGCAAGGCAATGGGGTTAAGTGGCTTGCCCAAGGCCACACAGCTAGGTAATTATTAAGTGTCTGAGACCAGATTTGAACCCAGGTACTCCTGACTCCAGGGCTGGTGCTTTATCCACTGTGCCACCTAGCTGCCCCTCTCTGAACCATTTCTGATAAGAATGAAGACTCACTCATTTCCCCCTTGCCTTCCTCTGTTCTACTCCATTGAAAAAGCTTTTTCTTGACTCTTATGTGAAGTATCTTAGCCCCTTCTTCCTCTCCTTTCTCTTCCTCCCAGTTTTTTCCTTTATCACTCATTGACTCCATCTTTTTACTATATTATAGCATTATATTCAGCTCCCTCCTGTGCCTTGTCTACATATGTTCCTTCTAACTGCTCTTATGAGAAAGTTCATATGAGTTATAGTATCTTCTTATGCAGGAATACAAACAGTTCAACATCATTAAGCTCCTCATAGTTAGTCCTTCTCATTCATCCCCTCTATGGTTCCCCCAAGGCCTGTACTTGGAAATCAAACTTTCTGTTCAGTTCTGGTTGTTTCGATAGGAAAGTTTGAAAGTTCCATTTCATTGAAAGTCCATCTTTTCCCTTAAAAGAGGATGTTCAGTTTTGCTACATAGTTGATTCTTAGTTGTAAACCAAGATTTTTTGCCTTTTGGAATGTCATATTCCAAGCCCCATGGAGCCCTTAATGTAGATGCAGCCAAATCCTGTGTAATCCTGACTACAGAGCCACAGTAGTTGAATTGCTTGTTTCTGGCAGCTTTCAGTATTTTCTCTTTGACTTAGGAGTTTTGGAATTTGGCTGTAATATTCCTGGAAGTTTTTCTTTTGGAATCTCTTTCAGGAGGTGATTGGTGAATTCCCTCACTTTCTATCTTCTTGAAAAAATGAAGTCTAGGGGCAGCTAGGCAATGCAACAGATAGAGCACCGGCCCTGGAGTCAGGAGTACCTGACTTAAATCTGGGCTCAGACACCTAATAATTACCTAGCTATGTGACCTTGGGCAAGTCACTTAACCCCATTTGCCTTGCAAAAACCTAAAAAAAAGTCTAGGCTCTTTCCCTAATTGTGACTTTCTGGGAGCCCAATAATTTTTAAATTATCTCTTCTAGATCTGTTTTCAAGGTTGGTTATATTTCCAATAAGATATTTCAATTTTCTTATAATTTGGGTTTTTTTTTAATAGTTTCATTTCTTCCTAATTTCTTACAAAGTCACTGGCTTCCTTTAGTTTCATTCTGAATTTGAAGGGAAGTATTTTCTTATAATTTTGAGGTTTTTTTAATAGTTTCATTTCTTCCTGATTTCTTGCAAAGTCACTGGCTTCCTTTAGTTTCATTCTGAATTTGAAGGGAAGTATTTTCTTCAGAGATCTTTTTTATCTCCTTGTCTAGTTGGCCAATTATGCTTTCTAAGACATTCTTCTCCTCTTCATTTGTCTTTTATGTTGCTTTTTTCCATTTGGCCTAAACTGATTTTTAACATATTTTCTTCAGTATTTTTTTCACCAGGCTGTTGATTTGGTTTTCATGATTCATCTGCATCGCTCTCATTTTTCATCCCAATTTTTCCTCTACCTCCCTTAATTGATTTTCAAAGTCTTTTTTTGAGCTCATCCATAGCCTGAGCCCATTTTCTATTTCTCTTGGAGGCTTTGGATATAAAAGCTTTGATTTTTGTCATCTTCTGAATCTTCCTTGGGACCAAAGTAATTTTCTATGGTTAGACTGTCAGATTCTTCTTTTTTCTTTTGTTTGCTCATTTCCTCAGTCTATGACTGATTTACCACACTTCCAAGCCTTTGGGTGGGGGAACAACCCACAGGGACCTTAATTCCTCCAAGGTCTTATGAAAGGCTCAGACTGCTTTCTTGCCTGTGCTTTGATATGTGGATGACCACAGGCCCTCTGCTCTGCCCTGGAGCTGTTAGGAAAATTCCTGCTCAGCTATAGTAGTATGGAAGCCCAAATTGCAAGCTGGATCTGAGCGTAGACAAACAGCTGAGTGCTGTACCAGGGAGAGCAGAGAGACCTGTGCAATCTCCCCCAACCCCCTTACTACCTATGGGCTGCACTCTGGAGGTGCAGGCTGGCTTCCCTGATTCCCACTGCAAGTTCTCACCGCAGGGCTGTTCTGAGACTTGCACTCACTCTGCACTCACTCTGGTGTGGTAGAGTTCTCTCACCACCCCTCTGAGCTGTTCCTGGTGATCCCTGTGCCAGGAGGTCTGGAAACTTCCACCACTGCCATGGACCCAGATGCCCCCAGGAATCTAGGCACCCAGTCCAGCTGCACTGCAGTTGTGGCTTTTTCCAACCCCCAGTCCCAGTGAAACAGACCTTTCCTGTGGAACTTCTAAGTTGTCTTGGCCTGGGAAATTGTATCACTCAGTCTTTCTGTGAGTTCTGCCCCTCAAAATTTTGGCTAGTCATAATTTAACGGCTTTTGGAGTTTTGTGGGGAATGAGTTTCCAGGAATTCCTGCCTTCATGCTATCTTGGCTCTGCCCTTGAGACCACTTCTTAATGCTCCAAGTATTTACTGCTCCCTCCTAGAACTACAGCCACCTTCCTTCCTTGCAGCTACATGTGCATGAGAGGAGATGGGAAGGACAATCTCTTAACCTCTTAGTGTTTGAAAGGACTAAGACTAAGTGATGCTGATCCAGGATCTATATTGGTAAATGGAGTCTCTTCTCTGAGAGTTTCCTAAATTAATGAAATCACAAATCTGGCCCAAATTTAAAAAATGCTTTTAAAAAACTCTGATTAAAAATTTCTTACCAAATCTGGGTTATAGTTTTCTTCCTTCTCCGTCCTGTAAAAGTCATCCAAGACATCTTTCAACTTCCTGGTAGAATCTAGGGAGACAAAAGTCATTGATCTGAGAAATTGTAGGTGAGAAAAGAAGAGCAGGAGCACCAGCTCTTGGGGACTTTGGACTGCTAGCACCTCCATTCGAAGATTTCCTCTCTAACTATTCTGTAAATATCTATACATGCAAGTATTATTTCTTCCAAAATAATTCCAGCTTCTCAAGATAGAGAGAATGCCAGTTCCCTGAGAGATTAAGCCAAAATAGCTAGATAGATAAGCAGGGATTGTCTTACTTTTGTATTTGGATCCCCAGCAGTTAATATAGTGCCTGATTAGATAGATAGATAGATAGATAGATAGATAGATATGGTATTTAATATGTACTGAAAAAATTAAGAGTTTTCTGAAAAAAAAGGCTTGGTTCATTTTATTTTTCATTTTCCAAATGCTCAGCATATCGTCTGCCTCAGAATGAGTATTTAATAAATGTTTATTTGTTGATTGATTGGGTCCAACCATAACAATTTCTGATCCCACTAGGATAGAGTTTCTTAATCTAAAGTCTGTGAATTTGGGGGCTTTTAAAAATATTTTGATAGCTGGATTTCCATGAAATAAAAAAAAAGTTAGGGACCTCTGGTCCAAGATCTCTCTGGCTGTGACAATAAAATAGAAATATTACCAAAAAGGAATGGATATTTGAACAGAAAGGAAGAACCTATTTTAAAATGTTGTTATAATATGTTTGGTCAATAAATAGAAATTCCTTGTGCTGAGGCCACTTTAGAATCCTGTACCAACATCCAATTATGGGCCTAAAGGAGGAAGTTCTCCATACCAGCTCTGACAGGTTTTTGAATCCATTATTAGAGGCAACATAGTGCCAAAAGAATCTGTTTCCTTCTATGTAAAATAAGCAGGGGTGAGGATTGAATGAGATGTTCTCTGAGCTCCCTTCCAGCTCCAAATCTATAATTCTACTTTTTCTGGAATCTCTTCCACATCTGAAGAGCTCTGATTGTAAGTAGGCTTTTTTCCTTCTTCATCAAGTTGAAATCTGGCTCTTGTTCCTCTTGGGGCAGTTACCTCCAAGTGGCATTTCCTCTGTTATTCACCATTCTAGAAAATTTCTTGGGGACCATGACTCATGACTTATGCATGGTCATCCAATTATTATGTGTCAGAGATGGGACTCAAACTTACTGATTCCCAAGCCAGGCCTTCCATCCCTCCACCCTCTGAGTCTCTGCTGCTTTTATTTTCCAAAGACAGCCTTCCCAATAACTTGATCTTTACATGGCTTAATCATAATACTCACAGGCTGAATATTTTTGAAGTTGGCTAAATTCACTGGGGCTGAGGGTGCACCATAACCCATCATTCATCTTTCAGGTAAATCTCTGAGGAATCAGAGTAACCGCTGCTGGGATGAAGTGGGACAGAGTGTCCGGCCTCAGGTCACTCCTTCGATCTTAAGCCTCACTGGTGGTCATTGCTTTAATGTAGTGATTGCTATAATATAGGCCTTGTTATTTCCATTCCTTCTTCTTGATGTCAGCTCCAAGAGGCATCTCTTAGTCCAGTACCAGAATAGAGGTGAAGGCCTCTGTTATCCCTCAGTTACCATATTTCCAGCTACAGTCAAGGTAAATTCCATGGAAGGACTCTGCCCAGACTCCACTAGTGACCCTAAATCTTGGCTGTTTCCTATATAAAAGGAAGGGGAAAAATGAATTAGTCACACACTGATTTCTCTACTTCTTTCTTTTTATTTTATTTCCTTACTGTTATAAATGGCTCATGAATACTTAGTCCGGAGTGGTTAAAATGGCTTTTATTAAGACATCTTTATAAAAGGGCCACTTCTCTCAGGGGAGAAAGGCCCCTGAATCCCTGAAATGCTAAGCCTTATATATGCACTTTGCAAGTCTAGTTCCTCCCCCTTGTGCCAATCATTGGCTGGGGTTACAATCCAATTGATACATTCATCCCCATACATTTTCCCTACCCTGCTCATTATACTAATGAACACAGGGGAAGAAATAGTAATCTCCTTGATCATACAAAGGAGGAGGACACAGACTTGATCTAATCTCAGGTTTTGATCAAGTTGAGGCTAAGTCTTTTGTCTTACACTCATATACCTGCCCATAGGCACCAATACAGGCAGACACCAGTCTTTATAATGTAAACACAATCTCCCTTCACATTTTTGTGTAACCCAAACACACCCACATATTCTTCACACTTACTTTTTGGAGGTTTTATTTTGATTGATATCTATTGTTTGAACATCAATTTTATTTGTAAACTTGTTCCATCCTCTCTCTCCCCTTGCTTGCATCTACTTATAGGATATTCAATTTAGAGCCAGAACTTTTATATCCTCTAATCTGACCATCTTTTTTTGAAGATGCAGGACCCATGGAGTAAATTATTCAAGTTTATCCCGGAGGCAAAAGACAAAGCCAGGACTCAAACCCATGTCCTCAGACTCAAAGTTCATCATCCTTTTTTGCTCCCCAATAGTTTTCTGCTAAAGGAAGAAAGGCAAGTTTTAGATGGGATGGTGCTCTTTACAATAAGGATCAGCATTTTAGGGAGTGATGAGGGAGTTCCAAAAGGGTCCTAAAATCCTGGGTCTGGAGTGGATGGATGCCAGAGGTCATCTAATTTAACCCCCTCATTTTACAGAAAAGGAAACTGAGACCCAGAGGTGAAGTGACTTATCTAAGACTATATAGAGGCAGAGTTTGAATGGTAAGCAGTCACATACCTTTGAATTGTACCCAATATGATTATACAAGATTAAATATGGGTTTTTTTAGGGAGATGTGGGTCATGGGAGATTACAGGGAGCCCTTTGGTGATCCAGCTACCAGAGACTTAGAAAGTTGGGACCTACAGGATAAGTAGAGTAATGTGTTATTTGATTTAGGGAGGGCTGCACAAATATCTCTACTTGTTATTTGCCCTTAATTCTTGAAGAGGACCATGACATCAGGGAGATGATGCCATTGTATGCACGTGAGTTGGTTTTGAGTGAGGGTATGCTGTAGAAAGTCATCAGCATCACTTTTTTCTCAAGAGTCTGCTGGCTTCAGTGACCCTGGATAATTGGGATGACCTTGGATGCAGTGAGAGATACCTTGATCTTTTTAAACTAAGGTTTTTAACAGTCACAGTTTGACTGTGGCAAAACCCATTCAGTGATTAAGGCAGATGGGAAAGAAATGAAGTGAAGAATGACCTCTTTTGTGTAGTCAAAAAACAAAAATCAATCTGTGAGGAGAAGACCCTCAAGGTTTCTAGGCAAAACAGAAACAACTTCTATTTACATTCACTCTGAGGCAGTCAGGGTCCAAACAATGAAATGCTTCCACTACTTATCAGAGAAACTCCGCCATTAATGATTCATTTGTTTAGTTATAAGTGACTTGTCCTTTGATGCCCTGGTCCTGAGCATGAACTTTGGTCTTCTACCTACATCCTGCCCATATCCTATCCTTCTTTCCTCACAACAGGAGATACAACAAAGATGATTACTCACACCTCACTGATAAGCAGGGAATCAGGAAGGTGGAGGACCACTGGGCTATACCAACTGCTCAGATGCCATGCTCTTCTGACCTCTGGGTATTGTCATCTACCCTAGATAGATTCACCCTAGAGGACCCTTTCCATCTACCCTATAGTTGAACTCTCTGATAGGCAATATCTCTCTCAGAGTGTGAACTTTACAGGGGGTAGGTCTTGATTTTCTGTTTTTATCTATAGGGCTCATCACAATGCTTGACCTAGCTTGACCTAGTATAGACCCTTACCAGAGTACATTCATTCATTTATACTCTAGAAAGATTTCCTACATTGTATTAGAAGAGCAGTTTAGTATTTTAGAGCTGGAAAGACACTCAAAAGGTTTTCTATTCAAGATGTCTTTGTTTTATGGAGGAAAAAACTGAGCAAAGGTTGAAAAGACTGGTCCAAGACCACACAGATTATCCCTGGAGCAAATATAAGATCTTTGAGGGCAGGAACTGTTTGTTTAGTTATTTTTTTCCCTTTGTATTCTGAGTGCTTGAGTACTTGAGCTAAGACTTGAGTTCAAGCTTTGTGACAGACTTTGTGACCCTAAACAAGTCACCTAACTTGGAATTACCCAAAATGACTCTAGTAAGATGATGAGTCACTGAGCTACACCATTTGTAGAAGGTGGTTTTTGAACAATGACAAAGTTCTGGTCCCCTCCAGAATGACAAGGACAATGATGATCATCATCATAGAATGGAAAGGGGAGGCAGTGAGGTACAGTGGAAAGGGCACTAGCTAGAGAGTCAGAGGGCCCCCATCCAAATCCTACCTTTGACACTTATCCATAGTATTATCATTGGTGCAGCATTCATTTCCCTCATCTGTAAGATGAAGTGGTTGGACCAGGTATTCCCCCTAACCTGATCCCTTTTAGCTTTAGAGCTCCAGTGATCTAGTGCATCCTCATAGGCCTCAGTTTCCTTCTCTGTAAAATGAGAGGATTGGCCTGGATAGCTTCTGAAGTACTTCCCAAAAGAAGACATGTGAGCCCTTCAATTACAGAAGTTATTCTTCAAACCTGCTAGACTGCAAGGTAGGTACTATCTTTTGTAGCTCAGTGACTCAGATGGATTTTCCAAGCCATAGATCCCCCCTCCCTGGGGAAGTTAAGGGCATCTTTGGAGCTTTCATTCTTCCCACTCAAATCACAAATTAGCAGGTTGTTGCATAAGAGTACTCAGCCATTGTCCTGGACCTCCTCCTCCTCAGAGATGAGAGCTTATCAGATGGAAAAATTGAGATTCTCCAAAGTTTGACTTTTAATGGTACAAATCTGCAACTAGCCTGCATCCCTACTCATACTCAATGATCCTTCTTGGGGCGGCTAGGTGGCGCAGTAGATAAAGCACCGGCCCTGGAGTCAGGAATACCTGGGTTCAAATCCAGCCTCAGACACTTAATAATACCTAGCTGCATGGCCTTGGGCAAGCCACTTAACACCATTGCCTTGAAAAATCTCATCAAATAAACAAACAAACAAACAAAAAAACAATGATCCTTCTCTAGGACAGCTGAGTTCCAGTCAACCCAGAAGAATTCCATTCATTTTCCTCAAAGGGCCAGTCATTCTTTGGATCCTACTGAAGGGATCCCTAAATGTTCACTTTCTTTGAAGTCCCTTTCAAATGCTACTCACTCCAGGAAACCAACCTCCAATCTCTACCCTAACCAATGGGCAAGACCAATCTTCTGCCTTCTAACCTTACAGATTCTTGTGTTTTACCCCCATTCTAATGAGTTTGGTGGAATCTCAGAACTCAGAGGCAAACTGGACCAACCCATGTTTGGCAATAGACTCCTCTACAGTCTTGGTCATTAGACAGTATGGTGGATAATATCATGAATTTGGAATCAGGAAGATGGGTTTGAATCCTGCCCCAGATACTAAATTACTTATGTGACTATAGGCAAGACATTTTACATTCTTAAGTTTCAATCTCTTCTGTAAAATGGAGATGATAATATCACCATCATAGTGTACATAGTGCTGGCCTGGAGTCAGGAAGAACTGAGTTCAAGTCTAGCCTTAGACACTTTACTAGCTGTGTAACCTTGGGCAAGTCACTTGACCCTGATCTCCTCATCTGTAAAATGAGTGAGAGAAGGACATGCCAAACAATCAACTTTCTTTGCCAAGGAAAACCCAAATGGGGTCATGAAGAATCAGACATGAATGTAAAATGACTGAACAACAATCTCATAGGGCAGCTATGAAGGCCCAACAAAATTATATTTATGGTGTTGTGCAAACTTTGAATCACTATTTAAATGCTAATATTGTTACTATTCAATATATGACAAGATTATTAATTAAATGTGATAATAATGTGATTACTATAATAAAAAATATAGCATCTCTGGATGGAATAGAGATGCTTTAACTAGAATTTAAAACTCAACAACATCTGCTACCAGCCTTCCTAGATCTCCTTTCCCTCCTTGCTCTTGGAATGTAAGCTTCTGGAGTACAGGAACTGTCTTGCTTTTTGTCTTTGAATCCTTACTACCCAGGATAGTGCTTTGCCTATTGATTATATTTGATTGATTAACCCCTTCTCTTTCTATATTGTCCCTTTCAACCAAACTGGAGCACTAGCTTATTACCTGATGTTTCCAACATCTTGGCATAGATTGTCCCCTGAACTTTCCCTTTGAAATCCTTAGTTTTGTTCAGGGCTCAGATCAGGCCCAATCAATAAACACTTATTATTATTAATGCCTACTGTGTACCATGTACTCTGCTGAGTGATTGGCAAACAAACAAAAGCAAAAGACAGTCTCTAAGTTCAAGTTTACAATCATATACAACCATGAAATATCCAAGGCAAACAACAGAGGGCATAATAAGCATTAGCAAAAGCTTCTTGTGAAAGGTGAAGTTTTAGCTGGGAATTGAAGGAACCAGAGAATCCAAGAAGTAGAGATGAGGAGAGAAAGCGTTCCAAGCATGTAGGGACAGCCAGTGAAAATACTGTAAGGCTGGAGATGAAGGAGATCAAGAAAGAGGTTGGCAACCAGTGTCACTGGATCACAGAGCATGTAGAGGGGAATGAGGTGCAGGAAAACTCAAAAAGTGAGAGGGGGTTAAGTTATAAAAGACTTTGAGTCCCAGATTTTTATAGTTGATCCTGAAAGTGATTGGGAACCACTGGAATTTATTGAATATGGGGTGACAAGGTGATACCTGTGCTTTAGGAAAATTAACTACTGAATGAAACATGTACTGTGAGGGAGTTTAGTCACAAAATGGGTAAATTAAACATCACCAAAATCTTTTCTGACTATCTCCCTTTCCTTGGACTCTATTCCTTCAATGGAAATACAATATTTGATCCAAAACCACTTAGTCAGAGATGATGTCTTTTTTTATCACCATATCTTCAGTGTCTTGCAAAGAATTATGAATGGCACATATATAGGATATGACTTGGGATTGACATAAATGAGATGTGATGTAAAAATTAAGAGGAAGGAGAGATGACTATGGAAAAGGAAAGGTTTGATTTTATGAAGGAAAGGGAACTTCAGCTGGGTTTTGCAGTATGCCTAGACTTCAAATGAATGGAGAGAAAGAGGAAGGGGAAGAGCATTCCAAAAAGAAAGATCAGAAATAAATTGAAAAATTTTTGCTGGCAGAAATTAAGCTTGTTCCAACATCTTATACCACACTCCACAATACATTCTAAATCAATACATGACTCTAAATTAAAGATCATATTATAAAAAAAATGAGAAGGGAAACATCACATACTTGTCATGGGTATGGGTAGGAGAGATGTATTCTTAACTAAAGAATAGAGGCAATTATAAAAGCTAAAATAGATAACTACTTGAAACTGAAAAGCTTCCATTAATGTGACAAGGGTAAAAAGAAAAGAATAGGAAAAATTTTGTATTAAATTTCTCTGACAAGGTTTTGTTATCCAAGTAATATAAACAATTAATAAACACAATCAAGACTAATGGAATTCCCCAATAAATAAATGGTCAAAGGATTTGAACAAATAGTTCTCAAAAGAACTATATTCATAGCCACATGAAAAATGCTTTAAATCACTAATAAGAGAATTGCAAATCAAAACAACCATAAGGTTTTATCTCATATCCAGTAAATTTGTAAAAATAACAAAAATGGCAACTGTCAATGATGGAGAAGTTGTGGAAAGATAGGTACACTAATACATTGTTGGTGGAGTTGTGAAATAGGACAACCATTTTGGAAAGCAATTTGGTGACTAAAACATCAGTTCCCTTTGAACTGGACTTAATTCTCAAGGAAACCATCAGTAAGAAAAATGTTTCCAAAAACTTTAAAATATTTATAACAGCACTTTTTGTGATAGCTAAGACTTGGAAACAAAGTGAATATACATAAATTAGGGAATGGCTAAACAAATTGTGGCATATAAATAAAATATAATATATCCCCACATTGTAAGAAATTATGTGTGTGATAAATACAAAGAAACATGCAAAGATCTCTACGAACTGATGTGGAGAGAAGTCAAGAGTGCCTAGAAAACAATATACCTGGTAACTATAGCAATGTAAATGGAAATAACAATGCACCAGCAAAAAATCAAAAAGGTTTGAGCAGGATTCAAATGAAGACCCAACCTAGCCTTTTGTCCACAGGTGTTACACATTGCATATTTTTACACTTTTTCAAAATTAGTAATGTTGACATTTTTTCTCTCTCTAAAAAATGTCATATGAAATGACTCCCTGGGAAGAGGAAGAAGAGGAGGAGAAATAAATGAAATATGATATAAGACCAAGAATATCATTAAAAAAATTTTTGGAAAAAGAAAAGATTGTTCAGGAGATAGTAGCTAGATCAGTATGTTGGAGAAAGGGTGTATGAAGGAAATTGTTGATAGATGAGGCTGAGAAGGTAGACTGAGGTTGTATTTTGCAGGCCCCTGAATGACAAGATGAGAAATAAACTTTTAAAAAAAATTTTATTTATTTAAGGCAATATGGTTAAGGGATTTGCCCAAGGTCACACAGCTAGGCAATTATTAAGTGTCTGAGGTCAGTTTTGAACTTAGGCCCTCCTGACTCCGGGTTTGGTGCTCTATCCACTGTGCCACCTAGCTGCCCCAGAAATAAAAACTTTTGTTCTCCCTTCCAGAACATGAGGATGCTGAGCATAAAAATTATAAGATCACTCATTTAGGAAGATATAGGAATGATCATGAGAACTTGTAGTGTAAAGATGGCAATGTGAAGCTAACATGCTCCCAGAGCTTTTTCTATCAAAGATAAATGAAACCTCTGCTCTGACACTCAAGCTACAGGTCCCACCAAGAAAAAGAGAAGATTTAAGGAAATTTTCAATGGTAGACATCATGAAGAATCTTCATTGAAGTTCCATCTCTTTGGGGAAAAAGAAGTCCAGGAGGCAGGAGAGTGGGAAAGCCAGTGGAAGGCTGTTAGCCACAGTGCAATCCAGATCCCAACAGCTTGACAACACATCCTGGAAACCAGATAGCAAGCTAGGAGGGAGGGTCCCAACCCCAAACAAAGTCTGAATCCTGGGAACAAGGTAAAAGAGATAGGACTGGGTCAGGAACAAACCAATGCTAAAACCTGGATATAAAGGAGGAAATAAACCTTGCAAAGGCAAGGCCTGGACTACAAAGGCATCATCTTGGCCAAGCACAAGCCAGAGATCAGACTTTAGCTCCAGCAAAACAAAAAAATTTGGGTTGCTACTTCCTATACTCCAGGAGCAGAGCCAAAACAATGATGAGCAAAGAAATAAAAGAGCATTCACAATAGAAAACTATTTTATAGACAAAGATGATAATAATGCCATATTTGAAGAAGAAATCAGTGAAAAATCACTCACAGGGGAAGTCTCAAAACAGTCTATGAATTGGACTCAAATCCAAAAGCTCATTGAAGAATTTAAAAAAGAATTCAAAAATCAAAGAAGAGAGGAAAAAGAAAAGGAAAAAAGAAATGAGAGTCATAAATGAAAATTATGAAAAACTGACCAGAAAATTCAACACCTTTAAAAAAGAAATACAAAAGGTAATTGAAGAAAATAAAACCCTAAAAATTAGAACTGAACCAATAGAAATCAATAAATCTATGAGACTACAAGATTCCATCAAACAAAAATAAAAAGGCTGAAAAAATTGAAGAAAATGTAAAGTACATTTTAGGGAAAACAAATGACCTGGGAAATAGATCCAGGAGAGACAATCAGACTATCAGAAAGTCTAGATCAAAAATAGAACCTGGAAAATTTCATGCAGTAACTTATTAGGGAAAATTCTCCTAATCTGATAGAACAAGAAAACAATATAATCATTGAAAGAATATACAGAACCCCTCCAGAAAGAGACCCCAGAATAAAAACTCTTAGGGCTGGTATAGCCAAATTCCAGAACTTTCAAATAAAGGAGAGAATACTCCAAGCAGCAAAAAGAAAACAATTCAAATATAAAGAACTACAATCAGACTCACACAGAACCTATCAGCCTCAACATCGAAGGACCAGAAGACCTGGAATACCATATATTGGAGGGCAAAGGACCTGGGATTACAACCCAGAATTTGCTACCCTATAAAATTCAGCATGTACTATCAGAGAAAAAGATGGATATTCAATGAAATAGAAGACTTCCAGAATTTCCTGACACAAAGACCAGAACTGAACAGAGAATTCATTTGCCAAATACATGATTCAAGAGTTGCATAGAAAAGGTAAATGAAAAGGGGAAGGAAAAACAAAACAAAACAAAACAAATATTAGTCAAGACCATCAAATTGTATACAACTCTAAAGGGGAAGCTATAACACTTCTAATTCTTGAGAACTTTATTTCTCTTAGGATAATTATAGGGTTGAATATAATTGAAGATATTGGACTTAAAGGATATGGGTATAGCTGGGTCTTGTTTCTCCACTGAAGAGGTCCAAGATGACATCACTATGTTTGAGACAAAAAACCCTTGACAAAAGCAGAGGCATTAACTTTAAACTTAAGTTCTCATTATCCTTTGACCCACTTTAATTCTTCTGTGTTGACAAAGCTTAGTACTTTGTTTCTTGAAGTCATCATAAACTAGGTAGTCCTCAGTCAGTGTCTCCCATAACTTAGAACCATTTTTAAAGTTCTCAAGTGAGACCTCCAGGGCCTCCCAGTATTTAGAGTCCTTTAATATTCTTATAGTTAATTAAATCAGGATTTGACTTAGTCCATGTTTCACTTAACAAGAGGTTAAGTACCCTGGATTGGGGGGAGGGGTAAAGTGTGAGGGAAAATAGGTCTGGGGGGAGGGATACAAATAGTTCAAGAAATGATTTGGTTTTGGATGATTCTTTGGCTCATCAGGAAGATTGTGTGTCCTTGGAAGGTACTTGAAAAGGAGATAAGGTAAAAAATGATTATAATTATAATTTGTTGTAATTTGAGAAAATTCTGTTTATCAAGCAATCAAGCAATCAATCTGTGATTGATGGTACCTGATTAATAGTGCTTGAGTGGATAAATAACAGCAGATGAAGGGCACAAAGATTTATTATTTTAGAGGCAAAGAAGGGAGAATAAGCACTGAGTAAATTCTATTCAATAGATTTGACCCAGAGAGGGTTAAAAATCTATCCTAATCTAATATCCTAATCTAACCTAATAAAGGGAGGAGGAGGATGGAAAAAAGGAAAGATAAGGGGAAAAGGGACTGATAAAAAGGGAAGGCAAAGGTATAAATGAAAATAAATTAAAAGTTAAATTTTAAAAAGAAAAGTTAAAGGGGAAAAGGAGTAAAATTTTGGTGAGGAGGAATAAGAGGAAAGGAAAGAGAAAAATATAAATGGAGAAAGAGCATGGAGGGAAATACAGAATAAGTAATCTTAACTTTAAAAGGGAATGGGATGAACTGTCTCATAAAATGGAAGTGGATAGCAGAATGGATTAAAAATCAGAATCCTACAATATGTTGTTTACAAGAAGTACATTTGAAGCAGAGAGATACACACAGGGTAAAGGTAAAAGAATGAAGCAAAATATATTATTCCTCAGCTGAAATAAAAAATCAAGGGTAGTGATCTGATCTCAGATAAAATAAAAGCAAAAACTGATTTCATTAAAAGGGATAAGGAAGGAAACTATATCTTCTTAAAAGGCACCGTTGACAATGAAGCTATATCATTACTAAACATCTATTGGTATAGCATCCAAATTTCTAGAGGAAAAGCTTAATGAATTATAAAGGAGACATAGAGAGCATGATTTTAATAATGGGGGACCTCAATACCCCTCTCTCAGAACTAGATAAATTTAACCACAAAATGAACAAGAAGGAAGTTAAGGTAAATGTAATCTTAGAAAACTTAGATATGATAGACCTCTGGAGAAAATTTAATGGGGATAGAAAAAGAATATACCTTTTTCTCAGCAGTTCATGGCACCTGAAAGTTAAGAAGGTGAATGAAATCTTAGAAAACCTAGATATGATAGACCTCTGGTGGAAACTTAATGGGGATAGAAAAGAATATACCTTTTTTTTCCCAGCAATACATGGCACCTAGACCAAAATTGGCCATGTACTAGTGTACAATAACCTTATGATCAAATGCAGAAAGGCAGAAATAATGAATACACACTTCTCAAAACATGATGCAATAAAAATTACATGTAATAAAGGATCATGTAAAGATAAACCAAAAACTAATTTGGAACTAAATAACTTAATCTTAAATAATGAGTGGATCAAACAGCAAATAATGGAAATAATCAATAATTATATTTATATTTAAGAAAATGATACTAATGAGACAATCTACCAAAAATTTATGGGATGTAGCCAAGGCAGTTTTGAGGGGAAACTTTATATCTCTATGAATAACTATATGAATAAAATAGAGAAAAAGGAGAACAATGAATTCAGTATGCAACTAAAAAAGCTAGAAAAAGAAAAAATTAAAGATCCTCAATTAAATTGCAAATTAGAAATTCTAAAAATCAAGGGAGAGATTAATAAAATTGAAAGCAAGAAAACCATTAATCTCATAAGTATAACTAAGAGTTGGTTTTATGAAAAAGCCAATAAAATAGACAATCAAGGGAGAGATTAATAAAATTGAAAGCAAGAAAACAATTGATCTCATAAGTATAACTAAGAATTGGTTTTATGAAAAAGCCAATAAAATAGACAAACCTTTGGTTATTCTGGTTAAAACAAAGAAAGAAGATAATCAAATTACCAGTATCAAAAACAAAAAGGGTGAAATAGCTACCAATGAGGAGGAAATTGAAGATATAACTTGGAGCGACTTTGCTGAACTATGTGCCAATAAATTTGATAACCTGAATGAAATGGATGAGCATTTACAAAAATACAAACTGCCCAGATTAACATAAGAGGAAATAAAATCTTGAATAACCCCATTTCAGAAAAAGAAATGGAAGAAACCATCAAGAAATTCCCTAAGAAAAAGACTCCAGGTCCTGATGGATTTACAAGTGAATTCTATCAAACATTTAAGAAACAACTGATTCTTATTCTACATAAAGTATTTTTAAAAAATAGGAGAAGAAGGAGTTCTGCCAAATTCCTTTTATGTCATCAACATGGTGATGTTATTACCAGGACAATATACCATGATCAGGTAGAATTTATACCAGGTAGGCAGGGATGGTTCAATAGTAGAAATTTACTCAATATAATTGAACATATCAGTAGCAAAACTAACAGAAATAATATGATTATCTCAATAGATGTTGAAAAAGCCTTTGATAAAATACATCCATTCCTATTAAAAACACAGAAAGTTGGGGAATAAATGGAGTTTTCCTTAAAATAATAAATAGTATCTAAAATCATCCACAAATATCATATGTAATGGAAATAAATTTGTAGCATTTCCAATAAAGTTAGGGTTGAAACAAGGATGCCCATTATCACCATTACTATTCAATATGATATTAGAAATGCTATCTTTAGCAATAAGAGAAGAAAAAGAAATTGAAGGAATCAGAATTGGCAATGAGGAAGCAATGCTTTCACTCTTTGAGAAATTCCATTTAAAGTAAGTAGAGACAACACCGTATGAAGACAATTATAAAGCACTACTCACCCAAATAAAGTCAGATCTAAATAATTGGAAAAATGTTAATTGCTCATGATTAGGTTGAATTACTATAATAAAATGACAATTCTACCCAGATTAAATTATTTATTCAGTGCCATACCAATCAAACTACCAAATAACTATATTACTGAGTAGAAAAAATTAATAATAAAATTCCTCTAAAGCAACAAAAGTTCAAGAATAGCAAGGGAACTGATGAAAAAAATGTTAAGGAAGGTGGCTTAGCTATACCAGATATGAAACTGTACTATAAAGCAGCAATCATCAAAACTGCCTGGTACTGGTTAAGGAAACAGAATAATGAATCAGTGAATTAGGAAAGTTTAAAAAAAACAGTAGTAAGTGACTACAGCAATCTACTGTTTGACAAATCCAAAGACATCAGCTTCTGGGATAAGAGCTTATTATTTGACAAAAATTGTTGGGAAAACTGGAAAAAAGCATGAAAACTAGGCATAGACCCATATCTCATATCCTATACTAAAATAAGGTCAAAATGGGTACAGGATTGGGTGACTAGGTGGCACAGTAGATAGAGCACTGGCCCTGGAATCAGGAGGACCTGAGTTCAAATCTGGTCTCAGACACTTAATAATTACCTACCTGTGTGACCTTGGGCAAGTCACTTAACCCCACTGCCTTGCAAAAAAAGAAAAAATGGGTACAGGATTTAGACATAAAGGGTGACACCACAGATAAATTAATAGACCAAGAAATACTCTATCAGATCTATGGGAAGGGGGACAAATTTATGACCAAACAAGAATTAGAGTACATTATAAATTGCAAAATGAATGATTTTGACTATATATATATATATATATATTAAATTAAAAGTTTTGCACTAATATAGAATCAATGCTACCAAAATTAGAAGAAAAGCAGAAAACTGGGAAACAAATCTTTACAACTAGGAGTTCTGATAAAGAGAATGCATCAAATTTGTAAGATTACAAGTCATTCCCCAATTAATAAATGATCAAAGGATATGATTAGACGGTTTTCAAATCTAGAAATTAAAGCTATATATAATCATATAAAAAATGCTTGAAATCATTATTGATTAGAGAAATGCAAATTAAAATGACCATGAGGTATCACTTCACACCTGTCAGATTGTCTAAGATGAGAAAAATGGAAAATGATCAATATTGAAGAGGTTGTGGGAGCATTGTGACATTGATATATTGCTGGTGAAGTTGGGAACAGATCAACCATTCTGGAGAGAATATGGAACTATTTCCAAAGAGCAATAAAAATGTTCATTCCCTTTGACCCAGCAATTCCAATTCTAGGTCTATATCCAGATGAAATCATAAAAATTAGGAAAAGTCCCACATGTTCTAAAATATTCATAGAAGCTCTTTTTGTAGTGGTAAAGAATTGGAAATTTAGGGGCTGCCCATCTATTGGGAAATGGTTAAACAAGTTATGGTACATGAATACTAGAGAATATTATTGTTTTATAAGAAATCATAAATGGTCAGACTCTAGAGAAGTATGGCATGAGTTATGGGATCTGATGCTAAGGGGAGGGAGCAGAACCAAGAGAACAATGTACACTTTAACAACAACATTATTAGATGATCAACCTTGATGGAAGCAGCTCCCCTCAGAGTTCAGAGAGCTACTACAGTCGTATTAGCCCAGCTATGGACAATATCATTCCCAACCAGAGGAAGAAAAATAAAACAAAATTTTAAATACCTTCAGAATCTGATGAACTTTATAAAAATGATCTCTTATGTATCTCTTTTCTTAATCCTAATTCCTCATACTGAAAATGACTAATCTGTAAACATGTTTCTTAAAAATATGTATGTAGTGGGGGGTGGAGCCAAGATGATGACAGGAGAAGAGCCTCTTTTAGGTGCTCTCTCCAAAATATTTCAAAAACCTTAAAATTATGACTCTAAATTTTTGAGACATGGAACCCACAGAAAGATCCAGTGAGGCAATTCTCCAGTCCAAGGTAACCTGGAAAATAGTGGAAAAACTGTGTTCCACAAGGTTGAAGGGGTGGCCTCTCTGGGGAACAGCCCCAGGGTGTCTGGGAGTGCTGGTTCCCAGCAGCAGAAGCAGTTTCCTGACTGCACCCTAGGGAGCACCAAGCACAACTTGGCAGATCAGCAGGGAGACCTCTACCAGAGTGAGCACGAAGCCCAGGACCTTAGGGCAGCCACGGCCCTCAGTGCACTCAGTGCAGCCCAGATCCAGGAAACCGAAGCAGGTCAGCAGTATCGCCCAGCAGCAGCCTCCAGGCAGCTGCGCCCTGAGTACTCAGCCCACTGAAGGTAAGGAAGTAGAGGGAGACTTCTGAGGTCTGTCTTCTGTCCTTGGAACAGGACTCTGGGGCTCTGACCACATTCAGATCCTAGTCATAGTCTAGGTCCCCATAGAGTAGGGACCCCACCCCCAGCCCCGTGGGAAAGGGCTGCACTTGTGGTCATTCAGAGACCAGGAGAGCAGTTGGAGCCTCACACACTGAGGTCCTTGTGGGAGTGTCCCAATAATACTCAAAAGCTCAGGAAGTACCCCAAAACCAGGCACAGGCTGGGGAAATGAGTAAACAGAAAAAAAAAAAAAAGAAACCCAACCATTGACAATTACTTTTGGTCCCAAATACCCAATCTGAAGATGAAAAAGTCCAAGCTTCTGCATCTAAAGACTCCAATAAATATAGAAGTTGGACTCAGGCTTTGACAGAGCTCAAAAAAAGATTTTGAAAATCAAGTAAGGGAGACAGAAGAAAAATTGGGAAAAGAAATGAGAGAGATGCAGGAAAAACATGAAAACAAAGTCAGCAGATTAGTCAAGGAGATCCAAAAAATGCTGAAGAAAACGACATGTTAAAATCAGTTTAGATAAAATGGATAAAACAATTCAAAAAGTTATTGAGGAGAAGAATGCTTTAAAAAGGAGAATTGGCCAGATAGAAGAGGAGATAAGAAAGGTCTCTGAGGAAAACAAATCCTTCTGACATAGAATGGAACTAAAAGAAGGTGATGACTGTGAAAAATCAAGATACAATAGTTCAACACAGAAGAATGAAAAGTTAGAAGAAAATGTGAAATATCTCATTGAAAAAACAACTGATCTAGAAAACAGATTCAGGAAAGATAATTTTAAAATTATTGGGATACCTGAAAGTCATGATCAGGAAAAGAGCCTTGACCTACCTCATTTTTAAAGAATTCCTATCAGGAAAATTGCCCTGATGTCCTAGAAGCAGAGGGTAAAATAGAAATTGAGAGAATCCATCGATCTCTCCCAGAAAGAGACCCAAAAGAAAAACCAACCCCCAGGAATATTATAGCCAAGTTCCACAATTCCCAACTCAGAGAGAAAATATTATAAGCAGCCTGAAGAACACGATTCAAAAATATGTATATACAATGCTAACCTGATTGTTTGCTACTGAGGGGAGGGGAGTGGGAAGGGAGGGTGGAAGGCAATTTTGTAACTTAAAAATATACATATGCATATGGATGAATGTTGAAAAAACTTTCATAACATGTATTTGGAAAAATAAAATATCAATAAAACTAAAATGAAAAAAAATTCCCACCCTAAAAAAAAAAAAACACCACACAACTGACAGTGCCTGGGCACCCTATCAATTGCAGCTACCTCATTCAAACCTTCATTGCCTCATACCTGGACAATCACAACGATCCTTTTACTAATTCTCTGCCTCTAGTTTCTCTCGAAAGCAAAATATCCCCCACGAATCTGCCAAAGTGATTTTACTAAAGGGTAGATCTTATAATGTCATGCTCTCCAACAAACTCTAGGAGCTTCCTGTTACCTCTCAAATACTCTAAACACCTCTGCTTAGCCTTTAAAACCCTTCACAACCTGTACTCAAACTTTCTTTTCAATCTTATTATCCATTACTCCCATTTACACACTTTCAATCAGATTGACTTTGCATATGATACTCCATCCCATGCCTTTGTGTGGGAGTCCACCATACCTGTAATGCACTCCCATCTCACCTGTAGAAATCCTAATTTCCTTGATAGCTCCCCTTAAGCTTCACTTTCTACATGAGATCTTTCTTGATCTATGTAGCAGTCAATATCTCACCCTCTCAAATTAATTTTTTTTTATTTTTGAGTCATCATGGTCTAATGTATAAAGAACTGGTCTGAAATCTAAGAAGACTTAGGTTCCATTTCTTACTCTGACATATTCACTGTGTAACCCTAGGCAAATTAGTTCTTTGGGGCAAATCTAAGCTAAAGAAAAGGGGCCCCCTTCTGTTGGTAGAGGGGGCTCTACCATGTCAGTGAAACCACAGATCTAGTTTTTATTCCTATCCTTTTTCTGTATATACTGATATGGGTCCGTGTGTTCTATTAAGGCATTTCCAAATCAATTTTTTGAATTTTATCCTTTCATTATAATGGACACTGCAATAATGAATCCTTAATGGAAATGGTATGGAGTAGAAGTGTTTACCAAAATGCTGTTGAAATTCATAAATGCTGGTCCCCAACAAGGAAGCTAAAGCTCAAGGATTTTTCTTAACATGGTCCATGTACAGAATAGCAAATTCTTACATCAATCTTCTCTCATTGGAGATTTCAAGTCCCATGAGGTCAAGGAATGAACTTAACCAAAAGACTCTGACCCATGTCTAGACTCTCTCCCTAATGATCTTCCTTGGGAAAACCATCTCTAACTTTTTCTTCAAGAAAATTGGAATGCTTGTAATGTCCTCTGCCTCTCAAAATTCTCTATCTGCTGAGATGATCGCTCAGAAATGTCTCCTCTTTGACTCTCAAGCCTCTGATTGAGAGCAGTTAATAAAGGGGCCCACTCTATGACTGGATTCATTTGACATTTCTTTTCCAGTTTCTGGGGGCATCTCTCTTCTCTGAGAAGGAAATTTCTAATAATGTAAGCAGTCCATTTATTCCTATTCCAAAGGTCTCACTGGCAAGAGTCAGACAGAGGTTATAGTTTCTGGACACTTTCAGAGGGAATATTGTCTAGCTTAAATGGTGAGGGTGGGAAGAAAGATACAAAATATAATAATACCAACTCACATCTAAAGAATATTTTAATCTCTCAATCAGGAGGGCCATTAATAGGCATTTCTTCATAGGTGCAGAGCCAAGCACTGTGCTACACATTAGGGATACAAAGATAAAAAATAAACAGTCCTTGCCCTCAAGGATCTTTTAAGGTCCCCAATGATGTTTTCATTATCTTCTGAAGAAGTTAGTGCCTGTATTATTCTTGTTATTATTCTTATAATTACTATTATTATTGGTAAAAGATATTTATGTAGTATTGTAAAGTTTGAAAACTTTATAGATATTATCTCAATTAATCCCCACAGCATCCCTGTCACATAGGGGTTTTATTTCAAAAAAAATTTTACTGAACAGGAAACTAAGGCTCAAGAGGTTAAATAATTTGTCCAAAGGTCACACAGCTGATAAAGATCTGAAATCAGAGCTGAATTTATTCCAGATCCAGCACTCTACCCACTACTCTATTCTACCTCTTAATGTCCATTAGCTTCTTCATTTTACAGATGAGGAAACTAAGGCTCACTCATTTGAAGAGTTTTGCTCAAAGTCACAAAGCTAAGGTCAGAGGTTGGATTTGAACTCAGGCCTTTCCTGACCTCTTGTTCTTCCCTTTATCTTAAGCATGCTTCTTACTGAGGAGAGCTATCCCAAAACAGTGTGTAACCTTGGGCTAGTAATTCCCTCATCTGGACCTGTTTCCTCATTGTGAAATTGGAAGGGGAGAAGAGGTTGGGCCAGATAATTTCAAAGGCTCTGTCCTGCTCTGACACTTCCATTTAATTCATTCCAGGCAAATGACAGCGTTCAAGGAGTGAATAAAAAAAAAAGAAAGAAAAAAAGAAAGCTCAGTGAATTCATCAAAGGAACATTCAAGCATATCAACTGTCTCAGGCTGACTGAATGAGCTAGTCACAGCTAATTTAGCCCCAGCATAAATACCATCCTGTCTCCATTTTCTTCTTGCTGCTATAAAAATATTAATTTGTGGAAAAGACATATATTTGGGGTAGATTGCAGTTCATATGTCTTGTCCCAAATTCTATAAATAGTCTATGGGTGATGGGAGAGGACCAAAGCCTAACAAAGGAGCTCAAAGGAGCTCCCAGATCGGAGTTCACTTGACTACTGAACCGAGGTGATTGTGGAAAGACATGCCTTGCACATTAATACTCTTCCAGCTCCAAGCAGAGACCTTAACTAGCAATTAGAAGATGAAGATCCTTGCCCTGGCTCTTTTCCTTCCTTCTGGGGGATTATGGCTAAATTCCTTGGTGTTTCAATTTCTTCATTTGTAACGCAAATGGACAAGAATCAAATGATGGCTAAAAATATGACTCTAAAAAAATAAATAAAAATAAATAGAAAAAAGAATCTAGATTTGAATTCTGCCTCCCTCATTTTACTATCCTCCAGAATACTATTACCCCTCTCTCCCAAATCTCAATTTCCTCCTCTGTAAAATGAGGGAGTGGGATTAGATGATTTCAGAGGTCCCTTTCAGCATGAGGGCCATGATCCTCAGAGCTTTTGAAGAATTTGATTCTGCCTTTATGAAATCTAAAGTACCTGCCAGAATCTGGAGATTCAAAGACAAACCTAACATATTTCTTCAGCTCGATAAGCAGAATTCCTGACAACAGGAAAAGAGGCAAGGATAGATACAGTGCCAAGAGGACTGGTTCTGATATGCATTCACATCCTGATTCTGGCACATGACCTTGAGCAAGTCACTTCCCCTCTAACAATAATATAATAATTATTGCTATTATTGTAGTTAACACATGGTACCTAGTATCTGGTAGGCACTGTACTAAGCACTTAGAATTATTATCATATCAGAAAATTGATCTACTTTGAGTTGTCTTAGGGAGATTCTGAAGATCACCTGGCAAGATAAGTACTAGATGCTGAAGCAAAGGTTTTAAGCTTTTTGTTGGGGTTTTTTTTTTGCAAGGCAATGGGGTTAAGTGGCTTGCCCAAGGTCACACAGCTAGGTAATTATTAAGTGTCTGAGATCGGATTTGAACTCAGGTACTACTGACTCCAGGGCTGGGGCTCTATCCATTGCACCACCTAGCTGCCCCTGAAGCAAAGTTCTTGAGCTGAGCTGCCAAGCATTCCAACTCTACTGCAAAGAAGTCAACTCCAAAGGGCTGCCCACATAGCCCAGATGCCAATCCACATTTCCCTAAAAAAAACTGTCGTACAGAGAATTCATGCAACATAAGTGCTCACCCAGGGGTCAGAAGCCCAGGTTTAAGGAGGACACTCTCAAGGGCTCTCAGAAGAACTTTGCAATAGATTGTGAGACATGAGGAATGTTGGCACAGGAACACCCAGAAGGATCCAAGAAGAGAAAAGAAGACTCAAAGTAGCTCCAAGAAACCTGGGAATGGCTTCTGAAAATGGCATGGCATGAAGTTGGCTCTTTATTCTTGAAGATGGTCCCTAGATTGTCTTTTTCCCTCCAGTTTAGTCCTACTAAGTGTCTCCAAGGAACTCTCATTTGAAACACTTTCTAGTCCCTCACCGTCCTAGTTCCAGTAGGTTAGTGTCTCTTTTTAAAGAACACACAGAAATGAAGACAAATAGAAATCAAGAACTATGGCCCACCTTGTTCTGACAATATTTCTACTGACACGAAGTAAGATGCTTTGGGTTTTTCTTTGCCTTTGGTTTTTGGTTTTCTTTTTAGTAGCCACATCATTCAGCTTATATTGACTTAGATCTGTCTGACTTTTGTTTCCTTTGCTGGTTGGTCATTTATGCCTTTCCCCTAACAGTGAATGCCCCTAAGCCCCTTCCTTTTTCTTTTTGCAATCTCATCAGCACCATGGACTTCATTATCACCTGTTTACTGATGGCAAAGATCTATGTATATAATCCATTTTTTTTTCCCCTGAGCCCCAGTCTCCTCATCAACTGTTTATTGGAAATTTCAAGCTAGATGTCCTTAAGATATCTTAAGTTCAGGAGGCAGCTAGGGGGCACAGTGGATAGATCACTGGCCCTGGAGTCAGGAGTACCTGAGTTCAAATCCAGCCTCAGACACTTAATAATGACCTAGCTGTGTGGCCTTGGGCAAGCCACTTAACCCCATTGCCTTGCAAAAAAAAAAAAGTCTTAAGATCAATCCACTGAAAATAAAACTCATGATCTTTTCCCCAAACCCCCTCCTCTTCTTTTCAATTTTCCTCCTTCACTTGAGTCTACAATCAGCCTTTGCCAGTCATCTAAGTTCTTAACTTCAGAGTCATCCTTCACTTCTTACGTTCTCTCACCTCATGTATCCAGACTTTTGCCAGGTGTTATGGAGGTTTATCTCCTCACCACTAGCATTTATCCTATTCTTTCCACTCAGACCTCATCCTTATTTATCACCTCTTGCCCAGATGACTTGAACAGCCTCTTAACTAGTCTTCTAGTCTCAAGTCTTTTTCCTCTCTAATTTATCCTCCAAGCAGATGCCAATGGGATTTTCCTAATGTTCAGGTTTGACCGTGTTACACTACTCTTCAGAATAAGTGGCTCTGGGGTGGCTAGGTGGTGTAGTGGGTAGAGCACTGGCCCTGGAGTCAGGAGGACCTGAGTTCAAATCCAGCCTCAGACACTTAATAGTGACCTAGCTGTGTGGCCTTGAAGAAGCCACTTAACCCCATTGCCTTGCAAAAACCTTTAAAAAAAAAAGACTAAGTAGCTCCAGGACTGGACCAAATGGTCTCTAAATTCCCTTCCAGCTTTAAATCTATGACCCCACAAACCTCTACAGCCAAATCCAAACACCCCACTGTTTAGCATGTAAAGCCCTTGGTATGATCTGGCTTCTGGCTTCTTGTCCCTCTCTTCTCCCCCCACTCTATGGTTTGACCCCAACTGATCCTTTTGCTGCTCCAAACACAGGACCTTCCATCTCTCATCTCTGCATCTGGTCTGCCAAGTCTGCCATGAGTTCCCTCCTCACTTCTGCCATCAGAGCTAGAGCTTTCTTTGATCCTTCTCCTTCCCCACCCCACAGCATCCCTCTCAAACTACCTTGTGTCTGTTTGACAAGTTTTTATCAGGGACTCGGTCGGCACACCTGCATTTGGTGGACTTGTAAACATACTTAAAAGCTGCTTACCTTGGGTAGCTACATATGAATGTATTTCCCTCAATAGGACACAAGCTGCTTGAGGGCAGGGACAACTTTCCTTTCTTTGTATCTAAGCCTTCCATAGGCTTCATATTTGTTACCTTAGGTGGAGGTTTTTCTCTCCAAAAAATAATAAACTCTTTGAAAGTAGTGACTAACTCACTTTTTATATCTGTACCTCTTCCTAGTTCAATGACTAACGGATAGTGTTCATTGGTTTATGTGTACTGTCTCCCCCATTAGAATGTCTCACTTTTATATTTGTAATGCCTGGTTTGGTACATAGTAGGAGCTTAACTAACACATGTTCACTGGTTTATGTGTGTTGTCACTCCCAGTAGAATGTCTCACATTTATATGTGTAACTCCAGTGCCTGGTATATAGTAGAAGCATAATTAATGCAGGTTCATTGGTTTATGTGTGTTGTCACCCCCAGTAGAATGTCTCACATTTATATGTGTAACTCTAGTGCCTGGTACATAGTAGGAGTATAATTAATGCAGGTCCACTGGTTTGTGTGTGTTATTTACCCCAAAAGAATGCTTTGCTTTTATATTTCTAACACCATTGCCTGGCACCTAGTAAGGAGCTTAATTAGGGCTTGTTGGTAGATTTAATTTGCTATTCACTGCAATCCAGAAACCTCAATTTCTCCATAAATAGGTTTCTAACCCTGCCTTCACCATCCTACACTTGATTTTTTGAAATCCATGTTTAGGTTTGTATTTATTGTTAGTCAATGTAATCTTCTTAGATTCAACCCATCAATATGGCCCATCAAGGTCTGGTCTGCATCTCGACTCTCCCATACAGCATATTATCTCTCTCTCCAGGCCTCATTTCCCCTGTACAAGTCATAAACAGACCTTCTCTGTGTTCAACCAGCTCCCTGATAAAAAAAAAAAACATTTAGCAAATCAGACGGGATTTGGAGGGGTGGGGGCAGGGCGGTATTAAGACTTTGTTAAGATATAGTCATGGGGCAGCTAGGTGGCGTAGTGGATAAGGCACCGGCCTTGGAGTCAGGAGTATCTGGGTTCAAATCCAGCCTCAGACACTTAATAATGACCTAGCTGTGTGGCCTTGGGCAAGCCACTTAACCCTATTGCTTGCAAAAGGGAAAAAAAAAAAGATATAGTCATAGACCATTCTCAATGCCTATCTGGAGGGAAGGAGGAGACAGTTGGGGGAGAACATCATGGAGAAATACAAACAGATTTGCTTCCTAGGAAACTGCAGAGGGCTCCAAATAACTATGTAACCTTGGAGAAATCACTTGACCTTTTTGTGTCTGAGTTTCCTCATCTGTAAACTAAGGGGATCATCTATAAAAGCTCTAAGTTCCTTCCCATCTATGAAAATTCTTTAGACTATGACCAAAGCTCTGGTCACCCGAACAAGGATTGAGTGAGCAATGCCTCACACTTCGTTTAAATTCCAGGATCCTGGGCACTATGCTTATGTAAGGAGGCCTGCCCTTCCCAGAATCAGGACATCATCAGATATAGTTGATGCTCCAAGTTAACAAACATCTATTTAGGGGTGACCATAGTGAGGCACTGTGCTCAATGATAGGGATACAAAGAGGGAAAAATGAGTCTCCAGTCTCTTGGATCTCCCAATCTATTTTAGGAGGTAAAATGCAAACTAGATATGTATAGGATTGATTAGAGATAACCAATAGAAGAAAGGTATTGAGGTCTTAAGGGGGGTTGAGAAAGCTTCTTTGAGGAGATGGGACTTGAAGGGAGGGAAGATGACAGGAGATGGATGCCAGGCTCAGGAAATGAAATGACCTGTGTGAGTAATAGCAGGGATGCCAGTGTTTCTGGATCAAAGAAACTGCAGAGGTGGACAAAGATGGGAAACACAGGAGTGACCATGTTATAAAGGGAGTTAAAAGTCAAATGGAAGGTTTTAGATTTGATGGTGGAGGTGATTGGGAACCACTGAAACCACTGAATAAGAGGGAATGATACATGCAGGTCTATACTTTAGGAAGATTGTTGTGCAGGGAAGCTAGGTCATGCTAGACCTAGAGAGAGAACTGAGTCCAAATCTAGGTCTCAGACACATATCAGCTATGTGTCCCGGGCAAGTCACTTAGCCCCAATTGCAAACAAACAAAACAAAACCCAAACATTGTAACAGTTGAATGGAGGACAGCTGGGAATGGGAAAAGTTTTGAGGCAAAAGAAGCTAACCTGAAGGCTGACTTGACTAAACCACTATTTTTCATTTTCACACAAATCTTTTGTAATATATATATATATATATATATGTATGTATTTTCATGGAACCTTCTACTCATTTCTTCTAGTCAGACTGCCTTCTGGAGCCAAGAAAAACCAACTTAATCCTGCTTCTCCATTCCATTAGAACCTGAACTTTCTGAGGGAAGGTACTATTTTACTGTTCTCACCTCAGTAACTTTGTATGTGAAGACTTTCCCAATTTTAGTGGCTAGGGCTTCTCCTCCTTTCCCATTACTTTCTATCATTTCTCTCTCTTCCTTTCTCCCTCCTCTCCTCTCCTTATGATGTTCATTGTTTCCTTCCCCAACATGTGGTATGCCCGCCTTGTCTTCCCGTGGGCAGGCGTGATAAAATGTGCAATACAAGGACACAGAACACATGCTATTTTAAACTTTGGGTAGATAAAGCATTCTCTGATTCCTGGAGGAGAGACAAAGTCATCTTCCTTAGGAAGCCTGGAGCTCATCACTAAACCAGATATGAATTTGGGAAGGGGGTGGAGGAAAGAGCCGTAGTCAGAGCCCAGGCCAACTATGTCCTGGTGAACTGGGCCCTGCCTGTGATGGGACAGAAATCAAATCAATAAATAGAAACCAAACAACAGCTACTTGGTTTGGTCTTCCTCTGCCTTTTCTCCCCCTGCCAAAAAAAAAATATGTCAGGTTAAAGATCAAGTCTGGAACAGTCTTTGAATCAAATTGTAGATTGGTGAGCTGCTTCTAGACTGTGAAGAGGTAAACTGAGACAGCCCAGTAACCTTTCTCTTGTTCCCTCTCCCCCATCCCCTCAGCTATACTTCTTTCCTACCTTCCTTTTGTCTTTCATCTTCAGAACCAACAAAAGGGAGTAGAATGAGCATAGGATACTCAGTATTAGAGTCAGATTCAGAGCTGCAGCAAAGGACCTCAGAGGTCATCTGGACCAGCCCCTTAATTTTACAAATGAAGAAACTGAGGCACAGAGAGGATGTTGTGACTTAGGATCATAGCCTTGGAGCTGCAAGAGACAACAGGGGAGGGGGCGGCTAGGTGGTGCAGTAGATAGAGCACTGGCCCTGGAGTCAGGAGTACCTGAGTTCAAATATGACTTCACAGACTTTATCATTACCTAGCTGTGTGGCCTTGGGCAAGCCACTTAACCCCATTGCCTTGCAAAAAGAGAGAGAGAGAGAAAGAGAGAGAGAGACAACAGAGGCAATCTAGACAAATGTCTTAATTTTACAAACAAACTTGTCCAGGGTTATACTCTTTGAGAGGTAGCATGCCAGCCAGATGGTGTTATGGAATCTGGAGTCAGAAAGACTCATTTTTCTGAGTTAAAATCCAATTTCAGATACTTATTAGCTGTATGACCCTGGACAAATCATTTTAGCCTGTTTGCCTCAGTTTTCTCATTTGTATAATAAGCTGGAGAAGGAAATAACAAACCACTTCATCTTTGCCAAGAAAACCCAAGATGGGATCACAAAGAGTCAGACACAACTGAGAAATGAATGAACAAAAATGGTGTGATCACCATCGGAATTAGGTAGACCTGATGCCAAACCCTACCTCAGACTGGGCAAGCTACGTTACCTGTCTAGGTTTGAGGTGCCTTATTTATGAAATGAATGAACTGGACTCTCCGCCTTGAAACCTACACACAGATAATCCTCCATCTACTTTATAGACACTCCTCTTCTTCAAGCTAAAAACCCCAACTTTCTTCAGCTGATTCTCATGGGCCTTATTTCATCCTCCTGGACATGCTCAGGTCTGTGTAAGTCTTCCTTAAAAGGGAGAATCTACAACCTAATCTTTGGACTCTAAACTCACTTGTCCTCACTCCCCTCCAACTCCTGCTCTTCCCTTCTCTCCTTCTCATTCTCTGATACCAAGGATTCAGAATTAATTTCCCTCCCTGCATCACTCACTGTTATCCTCACTTTTTCTCTTTTTCTTTTCCTACCATGGAATATATGATAGCCTGACCATTAACAGCTGTTTCTCTTTCCAGACTTTCAGCACCAAGGACATCCAGGGTTTACTTTTGGGGTTCAGATGAATGAGAGATGGATGGTACCCAGATAGAAGGGAGACTCAAGAACTTCCCTGGTTGTGGGGAAGGGTAAAGGCACAGGAAAGGGAGGGACCAAGTGGGTAAAGGAATGGAGGCTGGAGTAGGAGGGAGGTGAAGAAAAGGCAGCACTAGCTGATATGAATATAATTGCACATATAAGAGATGAATACCAAACTCTTTGTTAAACCAGAGGAAATTAGTAACAATGATCCTGTTTGTAGATACTGAAGAAGCGAAAAGAAAAAGAGAAAGACTAAAACCAACATTAATTATAATTATTCATATGGACCACTTATGACTAATTATTATATACCATGATTATAACAAACATATATCTCATTTAACTTTGTTGTAAACCTTATTTGATTAGGGCATTTTTCATATTCTCTCTTTTCTTGCTTATTTCACATGACTGTCTATTTGCAATTTTATTTTATATTTATTTGTTTGTTTGTTTATTTATTTATTTAACTTGCAAGGCAATGGGGTTAAGTGGCTTGCCCAAGGCCACACAGCTAGGTCACTATTAAGTGTCCGGGGGTCAGATTTGAACCCAGGTACTCCTGACTCCAGGGCTGGTGTTCTATCCACTGCGCCACTTAGCTGCCCCTCTACTCACAATTTTAAAAGAAGAGGAGCAATATAAGAAATTGTCAAAGATAACAAAGAATGGGAATGACCAATCATGAGGGGATTTGTGAAAAGGCGGGCATATTTATACACCACTGATGGGACAGAGAATTGGCCCAACTGTACTGTAAAGCTCCTTATAATTATTCTAATAGGGCGGCTAGGTGGCGTAGTGGATAAAGCACCGGCCCTGGAGTCAGGAGTACCTGAGTTCAAATCCGGTCTCAGACACTTCATAATGACCTAGCTGTGTGGCCTTGGGCAAGCCACTTAACCCCATTTGCCTTGCAAAAAAAAAAAACCTAAAAACAATAATTATTCATGATGGCGGAGAGAAGCCAGGCGCAGTTCTGAAGTCTCCTGATCTCTTCCCCATCTGTCACATGAAACAAACCTCTTAGAAGAAATCCGAACCAGGAAACCCAGGAAGAAAAGCCAGGAGAGGAACATCTACCTCAGCACTCGTCTCCCGCAGCGGCCTGGGCTGAGTCCCGGCGGGTGAGTCCGAGCTCCCAGGGAAGAGCAGCCAGACCAACGGCTGAATCGGACCCGGGAGTCTGAGGGCCCGAGAGCCGGACCCGCTGGAGCAGCGGTGGGGCCGGACGCAGGGGGCCTGGGGCCGCGGGGAAGAGGAGGCGCTGGTGTCGGGGCTGTCCCCCTGGAGCTTGGGGAAGGGGCCGGGGGAGAGGTCTGGGGCAGGACAGCTGTGGACGCCATCCCGGGCTCCTCGGGGCTGAGAAACTCTGAGCCCAGGCCTCCACGGCACCGAGGCCTCTTCTCAAACAAATGCAAATGACTTCTGCCTCAGGCCCAGGTGTGTGAGCAGAAGAACCAGCCCAGCTGAGGAGCCGCCTCAGGCCGGGGTAAAGCCCTCCACTGAGTGAAGGCAAAAGAATTCAATAGCTCCAATGCCCTCCCTCAAGCAAAGGGAGAAGGCCTCACAACCAAGGCCACAGACACCCCAGAGAGGGCAACCAGCACCTCCTACTGGCCATCCAGAGAAGCTGCACTCAGTAAAGCCTTGAGAGATCCCAAGCCCAGGGGAACCGGCCCCACCCAACTCAAGGTCTTAGCATAATGAAGAAGGGTCAGTGGAAAGGTGGATCCATAGAAAAATTCCTGGAAGGGAAAGACCCCAACCCAGAGAGACCTGGAACCTCTGAGGAGAATACAATCTGGTCTCCAGCACAGAAAGACTTCCTTGAAGAAATAAGGAAGGAGCTTAAAAATCAACTGGAAAATTTGGGGGAGACAATGAATACCTTGCAAAATGAGAATAATTCTCTCAGATCCTCAAATGAGCAAATGCAAAAAGAAATGAATTCTCTCAAAACCTCAATTGGTCAAATGGAAAGCTCTTTCAAAAGTAGAATCAACCAATTGGAAAAAGGTTAATGAAGAAAACTCCTCCCCCCCAAAAATAATGGAGTCTACAGAAACTAATGACTCCACGAGACAGCAAGAGTCCGTTAAACAAAATCAAAAAATAGAAGCAAATGTGAAATACCTCATCAACAAAACCACTGACCTCGAGAATAGATTGAGGAAGGGAAACCTGAAAATTATAGGACTTCCTGAAAACATTGAAGAGAAAAAAAGCCTGGACTTAATATTACAGGATCTAGTGATGGAAAACTGCCCTGACATCATGGAATCGGAGGGCAAAGTAGTTATTGAAAGAGTACATCGATCCCCACCAGAAAAAGATCCTAAAAGGAAAACACCAAGGAATGTTGTGGCCAAACTCCAGAACTATCAGATAAAAGAGAAAATCCTGCAAGCAGCCAGAAAGAAACAATTTAAATATCAAGGAGCCACAGTAAGGATCACGCAGGACCTGGCTGCATCAACTTTAAGGGATCGAAGGGCCTGGAACGAGATTATTTCGAAGAGCACAGGAGCTTGGAATGCAGCCAAGAATCTACTTTCCTGCAAAGCTGAGCCTTCTCTTCCAGGGAAAAAGGTGGACATTTAACGAAATGGAAGAATTCCAAAAATTTCTGATGAAAAGACCAGAGCTAAACAGAAAATTTGGATATCAAACAGGAGGTTCAAGAGACACATGCAAAGGTAAAAAAAAAAAGGGGGGGGAGCTGTAAAAGGAAAAAAATGCAATCCAGCAAGTTGAAACTGGCTATATCCCACCATGGGGGGGGGGGGGTAGAGACTCTCATAAATCCTGAGAATCCCAAGAAATGCAACTCTAACAGAGAGAATATACCTAGCCAGAAATGCTGGACATCCATGACCTATCCAGGAGACTGATATCTAATGGGACGTAACTGGCTTTAACTCCACCGGGGAGAAAGACTCTAATCAGGAATTTGGACTCTATTCAACAGAATATACTGAACTAGAAGGGTCAGACACTCAGAATTTTCTATGACTTAGATAGAATGATCTAAAAAAAATACACTACCTCTCTAAAAAGGGGGACAGGAAAGAGACAGGAGGAAGGAGGGGATTGAATGGGACAAATCTCATTACACTAAGAGGTACAAAAAAACTTACGGTAATAGGGGGGAAGAAGGGAGTAGAGGAGAAACACCTGAATCTTCTTCTCATCAGACTTGGCTTAAGTCAACCTACACATACTCAGTTAACTTATAAAACATCTAACCTTTCAAGAAGTAAAAGGGGAAAAGGGGAGGGGGGACAGAGAAAGGGAAGGGGAGTGGAGGAAATAAGGGGAAATAACAAAAGGAAGGGAAGGGAACAGGGAAAGGGGAAAGAAAGGGGAGGGAGTGATATAGGAGGGCAAACACACTGAAGGGGGTGGTATTCAAAAACAAAATACTGGGGAATATGGATAAAAGGGGGGTAAAGGGGGAAAAATACAAACAGAGGGAAGATAGCACAGAGGGCAATAAAGAATTAGTAATCATAACCTTAAATGTGAATGGGATGAACTCTCCCTTAAAACGTAAGCAAATAGCAGAGTGGATTAAAAACCAGAATCCTACAATACACTGCTTACAAGAAACTCATTTGAAGCAGAGAGATACATATAGAGTAAAGGTAAAAGGTTGGAGCAAAATATATTTTGCTTCAGCTGAAGTAAAAAAAGCAGGGGTAACAATCCTTATCTCAGACAAAGCAGCAGCAAAAATAGATAGCTTTAAAAGAGATAAGGAAGGAAACTTTATCCTCCTAAAAGGTACCATAGACAATAAAGTCATTTCAATATTGAATGTATATGCAACCAGTGGGACAGCACCCAAATTCTTAGAGGAGAAGCTGAAAGAATGACAGGAAGACATAGACAGCAAAACTCTACTAGTAGGTGACCTCAACCTCCCGCAATCAGATCTAGATAAATCAAATCATAAAACAAAGAAGAAAGAAATTAGGGAGGTAAATAGATTGTTAGAAAAATTAGATATGGTAGACTTATGGAGGAAACTGAATGGGGATAGGAAGTAATATAACTTTTTCTCTGCAGTACATGGAACTTATACAAAAATTGACCATGTACTAGGACATAGAAACCTAATGCTCAACTGCAGAAAGGCAGAAATAGTGAATACATCTCTCTCAGATCACAATGCAATAAAAGTCATATGCAATACTGGGCCAAGGAGACCCAGAGCAAATTGGAAACTGAATAACCTCATCTTAAAAAATGAGTGGACCAAAAAACAAATTATAGAAAGAATTAACCATTTTATCCTAGATAATGATAATAATGAAACAACATACCAAAACCTATGGGATTCATTCAAAGCAACTCTAAGTGGATATATTATAGCTCTAAATGCTTATATGAATAAATTGGAGAAAGAGGAAATCAATGAACTAAATATGCAACTAAAAAAATTAGAGAAAGAACAAATCAAAAATCCCCAATCAAATACCAAATTAGACATTTTAAAAATCAAAGGAGAAATTAATAAAATTGAAAGCAAAAAAAAACTATTGAATTAATAAATAAAACCAAAAGTTGGTATTATGAAAAAACCAATAAAATTGATAAACCTCTGGTCAATTTGATTTAAAAAAAGAAAGAAGAAAACCAAATTGCTAGTATTATAAATGAAAAAGGTGAACTCACCACCAATGAGGAGGAAATTAAAGTAATAATTCGAAATTATTTTGCCCAACTTTATGCCAATAAATTTGATAATCTAAGTGAAATGGATGAATATTTACAAAAATATAAGTTGCCCAGGTTAAATGAAGAAGAGATTAAATACCTGAACAACCCTATCTCAGAAAAAGAAATTCAACAAGCCATTAGTGAACTCCCTAAAAAAAAACCTCCAGGGCCTGATGGATTCACAAGTGAATTCTACCAAACATTTAAGGAACAATTGGTTCCAATCCTATATAAACTCTTTGGAAAAATAGGGAAAGATGGAACTCTGCCTAACTCTTTCTATGAAATCAATATGGTACTGCTACCTAAACCAGGAAGAGTTAAAACAGAGAAGGAAAATTATAGACCTATTTCCCTCATGAATATAGATGCAAAAATCCTAAATAAAATCTTAGCAAAACAAC
Source organism: Macrotis lagotis (assembly GCF_037893015.1). Classification (NCBI taxonomy): domain Eukaryota; kingdom Metazoa; phylum Chordata; class Mammalia; order Peramelemorphia; family Peramelidae; genus Macrotis; species Macrotis lagotis. The sequence continues at coordinate 258,752,819 of NC_133662.1, read as the reverse complement.
TACAACAAGTCATCACTAGGATAATACATTATGATCAAGTAGGATTTATTCCAGGAATGCAGGGTTGGTTCAATATTAGGAAAACTGGTAGTATACTCAATTATATCAATAACAAACCTATCAGGAATCATATGATCATATCAATAGATGCTGAAAAAGCTTTTTACAAAATACAGCATCCATTCCTATTAAAAACACTAGAGAGTGTAGGAATAAATGGACTGTTCCTTAAAATAATGAGCAGTATCTATCTGAAACATCAACAAGCATTATACTCAATGGGGAGAGGCTAGAGGCGTTCCCAATAAGATCAGGGGTGAAACAAGGGTGCCCATTATCACCACTACTATTCAATATTGTATTAGAAATGTTAGCATCAGCCATTAGAGAAGAAAAAGAAATTGAAGGAATTAGAATTGGGAAGGAAGAGACAAAACTCTCACTATTCACAGATGACATGATGGTCTACCTAGAGAATCCCAAGAAATCATCTAAAAAACTACTGGAAACAATTAGCAATTTTAGCAAAGTTGCAGGTTATAAAATAAACCCCCATAAATCCTCAACTTTCCTATATATGACTAGCAAGAAACAGCAGGAAGAGCTAGAAAGAGAAATTCCATTCAAAGTAACCTCAGACAGTGTAAAATATTTGGGAGTTTATTTGCCAAGACAGACTCAGAATCTTTTTGAAAACAATTATAAAACACTTCTCACACAAATTAAATCAGATTTAAATAACTGGGCAAATATCAACTGCTCATGGATAGGTAGAGCTAATATAATAAAAATGACAATTCTACCAAAACTAAACTATCTGTTTAGTGCCCTACCAATCAAAATTCCAAAAAATTACTTTAATGAGTTAGAAAAAATTGTAAGTAAATTCATATGGAGAAATAAAAAGTCAAGAATTGCCAGGAGCTTAATGAAAAAAAAATGCAAACGAAGGTGGCTTAGCACTACCAGATCTAAAATTAGATTATAAAGCATCAGTCATCAAAACTGTTTGGTATTGGCTAAGAAATAGAGTGGTGGACCAGTGGAATAGACTAGGTGTAAAAAGCAGGAGAGGATTATAGTAATCTGCTGTTTGATAAACCCAAAGAATCAGGCCCCTGGGATAAAAGCTCCCTCTTTGATAAAAACTGCTGGGATAATTGGAAGTTAGTATGGAAGAAACTTAGATTAGACCAACACCTCACACCCTTTACCAAGATAAGATCCAAATGGTTACAGGACATCGACATAAAAAAAACAATACTATAAGCAAATTAGAAGATAAAGGACTAGTCTACCTGTCAGATCTATGGAAAGGGGAACAGTTTATGACTAAGGAAGAGTTGGACAACATCACTAAAAACCAATTAGATGATTTTGATTACATTAAATTAAAAAGCTTTTGCACAGATAAAACCAATGTAATCAAAATCAAAAGAAAAGTAGTAAATTGGGAAACAATCTTTACAACTAATGATTCTGACAAAAGACTCATTTCTAAACTATACAGAGAACTGAGTCATATTTTTAAAACAAAAAGCCATTCCCCAATTGACAAATGGTCAAAGGATATGCAAAGGCAATTTACAGATGAGGAGATCAAAGCAATCCATAGCCATATGAAAAAAATGCTCTAAATCATTAATTATTAGAGAAATGCAAATTAAAGCTTCATTGAGGTACCACTTCACATCTCTCAGATTGGCCAGTATGACCAGGAAGGATAATGATCATTGTTGGAAGGGATGTGGGAAATCTGGGACACTATTACACTGTTGGTGGAGCTGTGAACTCATCCAACCCTTCTGGAGAGCTATTTGGAACTATGCCCAAAGGGCAACAAAAATGTGCATACACTTTGACCCAGCAATACCACTACTGGGTCTATAACCTGAAGAGATGAGGAAAAAGGGTAAAAACATTACTTGTACAAAAATATTTATAGCAGCCCTGTTTGTGGTGGCAAAGAATTGGAAATCCAGTAAATGTCCTTCAATTGGGGAATGGTTTAGCAAACTGTGGTATATGTATGTCATGGAATACTATTGTTCTATTAGAAATCAGGAGGGACGGGATTTCAGGGAAACCTGGAGGGATTTGCATGAACTGATGCTGAGTGAGATGAGCAGAACCAGAAAAACACCGTACACTCTAACAGCAACATGAGAGTGATGTTCAACCTTGAAGGACTTGCTCATTCCATCAGTGCAACAATTGGGAACAATTTTTGGCTGTCTGCAAAGGAGAGTACCATCTGTATCCAGATAAGGAGCTGTGGAGTTTGAACAAAGTGCAAGGACTATTCCCTTTAATTCGGGAAAAAAAAAAAAAACAGATGTCTTATGGTTTGATCTGGTTACCTCTGAGAATTCTGTTCTCTTTAAGGATATGATTTCTCTCTCATCACACCCAATTTGGATCGAGGTACAACATGGAAACAAAGTAAAGACTGACGGAGTGCTATCTGTGGGGTGGGGGTGGGGGGAGTGAAGCAAGATTGGGGGAAAACTGTAAAACTCAAATAATATCTTTAATAAACATTCTATTGCTTTAAAAAATATAATTATTCTAAGAAAGTATTCAAATGTTCATATCTATTGACTCCTAAATCTCACTGCTAGACATGTATTCAAGGAGGTCAATGATAAAGAGAAAGGCCCTCCTAAACCAAAATATTTATTACAAAATACAAAGACCTAGAAACAAAACAAATGGATAAACAAAGAAAAAGGGGACAGTAGAAGATAGTTGGATAGATAGAATCATGTAAACAACAAACATGAATGGGAGAGAGGTGGTAGAGGATAGAAAGGCCTAGAGGGCTAAGACCCATGGGGTCACCAAGGATTGAACTGAACCAATGAACAACAACAGACAAATTGTACTTAAATGTAAATAGCATTTTAAGAAACAATGAATATAATAAACAGAGAAACGTGGAAAGATTTATATGAACTTATGCAAAATGAAGTAAACAGATAAAAAATGTCCAATAATTTCTTACATTTTATATAGTTTAAATCTCTCCTTATATTCCTTGAGCTACTCCTTCAACCAGCTTTCTCATATGCGAAATACTTTTTGAAAAAAAATTGTGAAATAACGGAAGAAAACCCTGTTCAATCAATCAATCTACTGCAAATAGGTACCATACTGCACATCTGTGGACTCTCCCCTCTGTAAAAATATTGGGAGAGTAGACTTCTATTCTCTCTTCTCTGGGTTATGCTTAGTCTGTTCTTTGCAACCGTGCAATTTTAATGTGATTTTTCCATTTACATCACTGTAGTTATTGTATCTATTTTTTTTTCTTGGCTATGCTTACTTCCCTCGGGAGCAGCTGATCCAATTGTGGGCATGAGTCTCTGTATCTATCATATCCATGATCTACAGCAAGCATTAAGTGCCTACCTTGTGCCAAAAAATTGTATATGTACACATTGACTACAATAATGCAAATGGAAATAACCACAATACATTTTCAAAAATTGAATGCTGCAGATCTCTCTCCTTTCTCTCTCTCTCTCTCTCTCTCTCTCTCTCTCTCTCTCTCTCTCTCTCTCTCTCTCTCTTTTCTCTCTCTCTCTCTCTCTCCCCTCCCTCCCTCCCTCCCCCCTCTCTGTCCAGCACAAAAGACATGAAAGACCTTTGCATCAAAGAACAACTATGAGAATGTTCCTCCCCACCTTTCTTAACAAATATAAGAAATGATGATTGAATAATGAGTATATTTTCTACTATAGATAATGTTGGACTTGGTTATTGTGTTGGTTAGTTTTAATGAACTGGTTTCTACCTCCTCTTTTTGTACTCTTATTATAGGAGCAGCCATTAGGAAGGGAAGAGAAAGGCAGAGAAGGGAAGGTCAGAGGAAAGTTAGGGAGAAGGAAAGATAGAAGGGCATGGAAAAATTAAGAGAAAGAGAAGTGAAAGGAAAGGACCAAAGGGAGGAGAAATATATTAAGAAATGTGAGTGATGTAAAAACAATGGGTGACAATGATGTTTTTAAAATGCAAGGAACATTACTTCCCTGTTCTCTGCACCAGAACTTTTGCTTAGGATATTACCCCCCCCATCTGATCATATGGCACAAACTTTAGAGTTAGAGGAATGACACTAAAGATCATTTCATCTGGGGATTTTTAATCTGGGGTCAATTAAATTTTTAAAAGTATTTGATCAATTTATTTCTTTTTTTTAAATTTATTTTTATTAAAGAAATTATTTGAGTTTTACAATTTTCCCACAATCTTGCTTCCCTCCCCCACCCCCACCCCACAGATAGCACTCTGTCAGTCTTTACTTTGTTTCCATGTTGTACCTTGATCCAAATTGGGTGTGAGGAGAGAGAAATCATATCCTTAAAGAGAACAGAATTCTCAGAGGTAACAAGATCAGACAACTGTTTTTTTTCTAAGTTAAAGGGATACAGATGGTATTCTCCTTTGCAGACAGCCCAAAATTGTTCCCAATTGTTGCACTGATGGAATGAGTGAGTCCTTCAAGGTTGACCATCACTCCCATGTTGCTGTTAGGCTGTACAGTGTTTTTCTGGTTCTGCTCATCTCACTCAGCATCAGTTCATGCAAATCCTTCCAGGCTTCCCTGAAATCCCATCCCTCCTGGTCCCTAATAGAACCATAGTGTTCCATGACATACATATACCACAGTTTGCTAAGCCATTCCCCAATTGAAGGACAATTACTTGGTTTCCAATTCTTTGCCACCACAAACAGGGCTGCTATAAATATTTTTGTACAAGTAATGTTTTTACCCTTTTTCCTCATCTCTTCAGGGTATAGACCCAGTAGTGGTATTGCTGGGTCAAAGGGTATGCACATTTTTGTTGCCCTTTGGGCATAGTTCCAAATAGCTCTCCAGAAGGGTTAGATGAGTTCACAGCTCCACCAACAGTGTAATAGTGTCCCAGATTTCCCACATCCCTCCCAACAATGATCATTATCCTTCCTGGTCATACTGGCCAATCTGAGAGGTGTGAGGTGGTACCTCAGAGAAGCTTTAATTTGCATTTCTCTAATAATTAATGTTGATCAATTTATTTCAATGCAATCAGTTTTCTTTTTTAAACTCTTGGATTTTATATTACACATTTGAAAACACTATTCTTAAGAGTCCTTTGGGATTTATCAGTATGCCAAAAGAATCCATGATGCTAAAAAAAAAGGTAAAGAATTCCAAATCTAGTCAAACCCCCTCATTTTGCAAAAAAGAGAAACCAAGGCCCCCAGATCATGCAAGTAGAAAAAAAAACAGATCTGGGATGCATTCCCCCTTTTCTCCTCTTAATTTCACATCTTTTTCCTGCTTATAGGGCAAGATGGTGCAGCAGAGAGAACCCTGGACATGAAATCAAGAAAAATCATTTTCCTGTGTTCAAATCTGGCCTCAGATACTTAGTATCTATTTGACTCAGTTTCCTCATCTGCAAAATGAGCTGGAGAAGGAAATGGCAAACCATCCCAGTATCTTTGCCAAGAAAACCCCAAGTGGGGTCATGAAGAATTAGACATGACTGAAAAGTTTTTCTGTAAAGCACCCCACCCAGTTCCTCCTGATCCTATCTTAGAATGAAGTTGCCCTTTTCTGAAATTGTGTGACTTTAGGCAAGTAATTTAATCTCTGGTTCTCGGTTTCCGTTTACTTATCTGTGAAATGAGAGGATTAGACTCAATGGAGTTGAGGTTCTTTCTAGTTCTCCCCGGTATGGTCCTATGCCAAACTCCCATAGACTAGCTTTACTTTGGGTTGTTTTGTGTGGATCTCGTCTTCCCTGGTAGACCATAAATTCCTTGAAGGCAAAGGTCTTTATGTCTTTTGTGTTGGACACATTATTGGGGGAGAGAGAGAGAGAGAGAGAGAGAGAGAGAGAGAGAGAGAGAGAGAGAGACTGAGACCTGCAGGCTTTTTGAACTTAAATAAATCATTGAACATCTTGGACCAGTCACCTGGCATATAAGGAGACCAGCCCTGGCTAAATTACCATGAGGCTCCTTACTCTGTTGTCTTAATAAGTCCAGGTTCCAAGAGTTGTAGGAGATGGCTCTCATTCCTTGGAGAGATGCCTGTTTTGATTTTGTCTCCTGATACTGACAGTGAATTTCATAAACTAGATGAAACTCCACTTCTCCTTAATAACATGTTTCAAAAAGATTTAAAATGAACAGTAAATAGGGTAACTTAAGGACAAGGGGCAGTGTGGGCTAATGGACAGAGTACTGACCTGTTCCATCTGCCAGAAAAATTAACTGGCTGCTGTTTTGGGGACCTCCATTGCCTTCCTGGTCGACCCAACTGATGGAAAGGTTGGGCAAATATTCTTAATATGAGACCACTGGGCAGATCATGTGAAGGGGAATGGGAAGACCTCCTGCAGGTTTAGAATGGGGCTTTGGCTTCTGGGCATTGGTGCTCCCTTTTGTGATGTCATTCAGGGGGTGGAGTTAGACAGAATGGAAGGAGATTTGGAGTTCTTTATTCCTCCCTGGAAGGTACAAAAGGCAAATAAACTGATAAAAAGCCTTAGCTATGTTCTCTCTAGTCCAACCCCAAGTCCTTGAACTTCACTGAATTCATTTTGCAATATGGGAAAAATAGATGTGGTTCCAATTCTATCTGTGAGGCTCACTACCTGTGTGAGCAAGTCACATCACCTCTGAGCCTTGGTTTCCTCATCTGTAAATTGCAGGACAGAATTGGAGAGCCTCTTTAGTCTCAATTCCAAATACTCTGACTCCCTGCCCAAAAACCAGGGGCTACAAATGCAACTTGAGAAATGGGATGTATTCTCTGCGGGAATGGGGAAAGAGAAATGCAACAGTTTTAGGGAAAATATTCACTTGAAAGTATTTCGATTATCTGAGTTTCTAAGGGTCAGAGTGACCTCCTGATCCTTGGCTGCTTGGGATTTTGCATCAGATCACCCATCACCAAATGAAAAGGGGGTTCCTGTGTGTATAATGCTGTTTGTGTTATAACAGCACTGGATGATGGGGTGAAAGGTGGGGGCCTACTCAGATCACACAGATAAAGATGACTTTGGCTAATTAGATGAACTACAAGGGTAGGTCTGGAATTTGTCAACTGACCTGGGAATCACCAGGCAATATGATTTAGCTCTGGTTTTGCCTATAACCATCAGAGACTCCTTCACACAGGATTCTCAGCGCCACCAGACGCTGTTTTATAAAATCTTCCTCTATTCCTATCATATCAGGAAAAGCAGAAGTGGTTGAGAGTTGGAAGAGATCTTAAGAGATCATTCAGGGACCTCAACTTAGAGATGACAAACTGAGGCCCATCCAGGTAAAGGGCTTTCTCTAAGGTCATATACCCAGTTCTCCATAGGGGACAAGAACCCAGATTCTAGGGGCTACAGAGATAGGAAGGAGTCCAATTTCATTAGTTTAGGGAATGACTAGGTGAAAAAACTCCCTCTAGCAATGCAGGACCTTTATCAAGAGCAGAAACATCAAGTGCCAAGGCCTGCAGGCCATGGCCTCCAATTCCCCCAAGTCCAGGCTAGATCAGATTAAAATGCAATAGGACCAAAATTACTTTTTAAAAGTAACTAAAATATTTTTATTTCATTTTAATTTAAAAATACAATAAACTATAATGTTTATTTATGGTTTCTGATTCCCAGTTTTGATTCGAGTTTGACATGACTGGTCTAGACCCCTAGTCTCAAACTCAAAAAAGAAATGGAAGCCAACAAGTCCTACAAATAGATCCCCTGCAAGCACACACTGACTTAGAAAACTACGTTACGATCATCTATATTTTATTTCATTTGCACTTTTTGTGAAATGTTTCCCAGTTACATTTTAATTTGGTTGGCGTGCATTCAGGAGGGTTGGGGTACAGGTTCAGGAGGGTGCACACCTGTGCTGTTCATCACATCTGGTCTGGAGCACAGGTTATGTTACCTGCCTAGGGTCACTGGGCTTGTATGAATTCTGGGCAGGACTCGATCCAGGCTCTGAAGCTAACTCCTCCCTAGGATCATAAAGATCACCAATTTAAAACAGAAAGGGACCTCAATGACCAACCCTCTCAATTATAAAATTGAGACCCAGGAAGCTCAAAGATTACAGAATGGCAGGATCATAGGCCTAAGAATTAAGAGTGACCCCAGATTCAGTTAATCACTCAGCCAACAAGTATTTATGGCAGAACCAGGCTAAGTTTTAGGGGTAGAAGTAAGGACAAAAACACTGTTCCAGGTCTAGAAGGACACCTAGTGCAAACCCCATTGTTTTAAAGATGAAAAATCCAAGACCCATTTACTATGTGACAGAGTCACTTCAGCTCTCTGAGATTCAGTTTCTCCTTCTGTAAGAGGAGGACAATAATGCCCATCCCAGAGGTATAGATGATTTGTAAACTTTCAACCAATACCTATCTTTCTAGCTATCTGATTCTTATTGCTTTTTTTGGGGGGGGGGGTTTGCAAGGCAATGGGGTTAAGTGGCTTGCCCAAGGCCACACGGCTAGGTCATTATTAATATTACTGCTTTTTAACCTTTAGGAACAACAAAACTTCTTTCCTCATCGGAACTCAGAGGAGATACGGAATGCCTTTTTATCCAATTATAACATTTTAGTTGGTGGACTTTCTTCTTTCCCTTTCGGCTGCTGTGAGGGTCCCATGAGATTATAGGTCATGGTATCAAAGGGCTTTGAGACGTTGAGTTCTCTGAGATATTGAGAGTTAGAGACCCCAGAAGCTATTGTTCCCCTCCCTGATCAGGGATCCACACCACAGCACAGACTAGTGGTCATCCAGCCTTAGACTGAAACATTACTCCAAATTTCATAATGACAAGTCTATGTCATCTAATGCTGTTCATTGATTCTGGGAAGGCAAGACATCAGGCAAACCTTGTTCTGGAAATTGGCTGACTCCTTTTGGATAATGTTTGTTCAGTTGTTTTTCAGTCCTCTCAGACTTTCCATGACCCCATTTGGGGTTTTCTTCCCAGAGATCCTGTAGTGGTTTCTCATTTTCTTCTCCAGTCCCTTTTGCAGATGAAGAAACTGAGGCAAACGGGACTAAGGGACTTAGGATCACGCAGTTAGTAAGTGTCTGAGGTTGGATTTGAACCCAGCTCTTCCTGAATCCAGGCTGGGCACTCTAATCACTACACAATCAGCCACACTATGAAGACACAGCTTTAGTCTTTGCCTTGGTGTGTGGTAATCCAATGTCTCACATAGGAGTTGGCAAGTGGTGGACCCATGTTTGAGTCACCAAGTGGCTACATAATCATGAAGTCAAAGATTTGGAGCTATAAGGGACCTTAGGGGTCAGCTAGTCCTATATCTTTATTTTATAGATGAGGAAATTGAGGTTAAGAAAATTGTGACTTGCCCAAGGTCATAGAGTATTTTTTGTCTGTCTGTCTCTCTCTCCCCTCCCTTCTCCTTTCCTCTCCTTTCCTTCTCTCCCTCCAAAATGATATCAACAGTTACCTTCTGTCAGTTTTCCTATTTTAACACTAGGATACTATGGATAGATGGGGGCAGAAGGCAAATAGAAAAGTAAGAATACATATTCTCCATGGCTCAAAGATCCAGACTGGATGTGCAATCCTTTTCCCATCACCAAATTCAGGGATTCATGGTAAATTAATATTTTGCTCTTATATCAGCCTCAATTCACCCCCCTCCTACATTCAGGAAATTTCCTTTTAAAGCAAAAATTAACAAAAGGGAATGGGGGAAAAACATTTAGTAAAACTAAGAAGACCATCCACCCCATCTGGCATTCTATCCAATGTCTACATCAAAACACAAGTTTTAACAGGTCCTACGGATGAATAAACAGCTTCTGTCTATTAAAGGATGACAGCAGAAATTGTGATTGTGCAGATAATGTAATATTATTGCTTTGGGAGGGGAGCTCAAGATGAGGAATTCAGGGAAGTATGAGAAGACTTCCCTGAACTGATGTAGAATAAAATAATTAGAAGTAGGAAAACAAACTGGAGAACAACTCCATTCAATAACTAAAGAAATCAGACATTACAAGTCTCATCACGTTGCCCTTTTTTGCCCAAGGAACTTCAATGGCTCCCTATTACCTTCAGGACCAAATAGAACATTGTTTTACTTTTAAAGCCCTTAATATCCTGTCTCCTGATCTTTTCAGTCTTCCTAGTCCTTAAACTTTCCCCAGTGACTCTGACCTCCATGTTATTCCCTGTAAACAACATTCATGCCTCCTGACTTACCTATTTTTATTGGAATGCCCTTCCTCCTCATCTCTAACTCCTGGCTTCCTTCAACTCTCAGCTAAAATCACCTTTCAGTACAAAGTCTTTCCTGGTCCTTTCTTAAGGTTATTACTCTCCCTCTGTGTTTATCTCCAGTTCATACTGGAATCAATTATAATGACCACACAGCAATTAGAATGACCAAACTAGCAGTAGCATGGAGACCAGAGTAGCCTGGAGAAAATGCATCTGCCCTCTTTCTTTGCAGACGCACAGAACTATGGGTATGAACTAAAACATATTCTTTCAGAAATAGTGGATATATATTTTTTTGCTTAACTGCCTTTTTCCCCCTTCTATTTTGTTCTTTGTTACAAAGGATGACTTTCTGGATTCGGGAAAGGGGAGGATATATTTAGAAAAGAGGTCATTCAAAAACAAAAGTAATTCATGAAAATGAAGACAAAAACAATAAAAATCAACATCGTCCGAGATGACAAGGTCCCACCATCATTGCAACCCCATTTTCCCTGGTTTTAAATTGTAGGACAACCTTCCAGAGGGACAGAAAAGGAGGGTAGGTGGAGGTTGAAATACATTTCTTAGGGAGGATCAGAGATCTATACTTGGTTTTGTTGGGTTTTTTTTTTTTAGGTTTTTACAAGGCAAATGGGGTTAAGTGGCTTGCCCAAGGCCACACAGCTAGGTCATTATGAAGTGTCTGAGACCGGATTTGAACCCAGGTACTCCTGACTCCAAGGCCGGTGCTCTATCCACTATGCCACCTAGCCGCCCCCTACTATGCCACCTAACCGGCCCCATCTATACTTGTATCATCAATCACACCTTTATAAAAAAAAAGACATGCACAATGTTGCTCATTTCTCACACTTTTTGTCCTCTCCATCATCCTAAACAAACTTGTCTGGGAAAACAGGAAGAGAGTTGAACCTGAGCTAGAATTAGGCAGACCACACTGTAAGGTGAACTGAGGCACAGAGCCATCAGTAATGAAAGCATTTGTTCAACAACAACCAAAAAAACTAACACAATAGAATGACTCTCCACATTGCCCTGGATTCTCCCATCTCTGTGGGGCTGCCCCGGAGCAAATCCAAGAGCATCAGCTCAGAACTCAGAAATCTTAGCAATGCCACGTTTAGAGCAGGAAGGGGACCATCAGGGTCATAAGATCAGGGCATTGAGAAGAGGAAAGAACATGGGATCAGAAGATGCAGAGGAGGAAATAGAGGATGATAAAATGGCAAATCTCATCCTGGAAGGGACATCAGGGGTCACTGAGTTCATTTGACAGAGGAGAAAACTGAGGCTCATTGAAGGAAAATGACCTGCCCAAAGTCACACGTGGGAAAGGATAGGGTGGGAATTTGAACTCGATTTCTCCAGATCTACTCACTAGTTACCAAAGTCACACAACCTTGGAAGTAGCAAGATCTTGGGCTTTGGAGAAGGAAGAGACTTTAGGACTCATAGAGTCTTGTGAATTCAAGACAGAAGGGACCTCAGAAGCCATCAAATCTGATCCCCGCATCTTATAGAGGAAGAAAACAAGGCACAGAAAGGGAAAGTCACTAGTCCAAAGTTATACAGCCGGCCAGGATTTCAACCCAGGTCTTCTGTCATAAGAATTCTCCAAAATGAAGTGGAAGTACCCTCTCCCCACCCCCACCCCACCACCTTACATGGATCCCTACTCTGGCAACCATTAAACACTGTATTTCACTTTAAAAAACAATTTCACCCTCCCCCCACACACACACATATACAGACACAGACACAAACACATACAAACACAAACACCCCTTACATGGGTCCCTACACTGGCAACCGTTAGACACTATATTTGACTTTAAAAAACAATTTTAGCCCCAGACACACACGGCTTGGAACATTCTTGTTTTTCCCTCCTGCAAAAGGGCTAATATACTATTTTAATCTGGAGTTATAATTGGAAACCATAAAATCCAACCTCCTCACTTAATTGAAGCACAGAGAGGTTAAGCAACTTGTTCAAGGTCCCTCAGCAGCAGAGTTGGGAACCGAACTCAGGTCCTCTGCCTCCCAGACTAGTGCTCTTTCCACTGTATGACATAAGGTCCAAGGCAGGCTTGAGCATCCTGGGAGATTTCACTTCACACCAACCTACATCTCTAAGAAATGACCCCACTCCTGTGTGGTCCCCACATCCTTCCTTCTCTCCTCTGGGCTCTGAGAGCTGAACAGGAATCTGCTGTTCTGTTTGCCTCTCTAGGAATCATAAAAATCACCCATTTAAAGCCAAAAGAGACCCAGGAACCAACCTCATTTTACAAATGAGAAAGCTGAAGCCCAGGAAGCCTAAAGATGACAAGATGGCAGGATCATAGACCTGGGAGTTAAGAAGGACCCCGGATTCAATCACTCCCTCATTTAACAAGTATTTATGGCAATGCTGGACTAAGTTTTGGGGGTGCAAATGAAGGCAAAAACCCTAAGAGTGCAAGAAGGACACATGGGGGCTGCCTGTTAATTCCCTAAGAAGTCTCACATTGGCAAAAGTCAGGGTGCCGGGACCCTAGAAGTGAATTTAGAGACTGACTACAGAAATGCCTTCACTCCACAGATGAGGAAAGTGGGGTTCAGGGAGGGGAGATTCCTTGCCCAAAGACACACAGCCGATAACTTCTACTCATGTCCAGGTGGTCTCATTGCAGCTGGAGGATCCTTTCCATCCCACAGCTGAGCTGCCTCAAAGAGAGTGGCCAGTCCCCCTTTCCTTGCCATCCCCTCTCCCTTCACCCAGTTCCCTTTCTTGAACCCCAGACCTCCTAACCTTGCAGGTCAACTAGCTGAATCTTTTTTGTTGCAAGGCAAATAGGGTAAAGTGACTTGCCCAAGGTCACACAGCTAGGTGATTATGAAGTGTCCGAGATCAAATTTGAACTCGGGTCCTCCTGACTCTGGGGCTGGGGCTCTATCCACCGTGCCACCCAGCTGCCCCCAACTAGCTGAATCTTGCCAGGATCACTGGCAAGCCTTTCCCAAGCTTACTCCAGGGGCTAGGGGAGGGGGGAAGCATCCGCCAACCGCTCTCTAGTCTAGTCCCAGCTGAGTGCCCTAGAAAGAGCTCTGGTTCTGAAGCCAGAGGCACCGGCCTCCAGTCACTCCTCTGATGCTGACCACCTTGGGGGACTTTACCTCCATCTTCCTCAGTTTTCCCCTTTGCCAAAAAAAAGAAAAAAAAAAGGTGGGTGGACTAACTGTCTTCTAAAGTCCCCACCAGTTCGAGAGTTCTGATTCTCAGAACTTCTCTGGTCCTCAATTTTCTCATCTGTAAAATGGGGGCGTTGGCCTGGATGACTTCCTATGACCCCCCCCCCCCACACACTTAGCGGTATCTGCCTCTCCCGGGGTGGGGGTGGAGGGGGGAGAGCAGGCTGCAGGTGAAGTGATCTCAATGTTGGCTACCTCCCCCCTCCCCTCCCCTCCCCAAGTGGCCTCAGTTTCCTCTTTTGCCCAGGTCGCCCTCAGAGCCTTCCCACCAGGCGGGGGCTGCCCCGCAAGAGCCACAGAGCGCCAAGTCGCGTCCCCAGCGCCGATCGCAGCCTCCCTTACCTCCTGCCCGGAGCTCCTCTGGCTTCCAATGGATTCCCTTACTTGGGAGGAAAAACACAGGCAAGAAATGGGAGGGAAAAATCAAGCCGGGGCTGACGTCTGGGCGCCCCCCCGCAGTCCCCAAGGTTTAGCCCCACTTCCCCAGCTCCCCGGCTAGCCAGAAAAGGGGAGGGCCTGCCCCCGGGGAGGGGGCCGCGGTGGGAGGGGCCGGCTCCCTAGCTCTTCTGGCTGGCTGCTGGCCGGCTCCTCTGGGCTCAACCCTCCCCTCCCCTCTGCCCACCCCCCTCCAACAACCCCAGTTGGCACAGTTAAGGTGGAGCTGGCCCTCCCCGGACCCCGGAGCCGCCCTCTGCGCCTGGGCTGCGGCTCAGCCCTCAGGGTCTCTGTTTTCTGAGCCTCTGTGGGACTGAAGGGGAAACAGAGTCAGAGTGGGTGCGACGTCCTTCTCCGATCTGGTTGGCAGTGCTGGGGCAAGAGGTGGCCAGAAGACGGTGAAGTGACTCTCCTGGAGGTTTCTACTGTCCCGGGGCCGCCTGCCATGCCCCTTCCCATCCCCAAGCATCTCCTGCAAGCATCCTCCTTACAACCCTTCTTCTTTTACCGCCTTGAACACGCAGCATCAAGCCAACAGAACCCTTCTTTCTTCTGTCTCATATTCTGGAACTGGTAAAACAGCGTCTTAGGAGTCCACGGGGGTCAATGTACAGGATTTGGAGATGGGTTCTGGGTTTGAATTCTGCTCCTCTCCACATTAGCCGGTGGACTTTGGAGAAAGTCCAGCTTTCCATCCCTGAGCTTCATTCCCCTCATCTATAAAATGAGGGGGTGGCCCGAAGGGACCCTGCCAAGCCTGAGATCTTTCCCGGGAGACCCAAGAGTGGGGTGAAACCTGGTAGAAAGACAGAGCCCCATCTCAGTGCAGATTCTGTTTTGTCTGGGGTAGAGATAGCTGGGCTTCTGGGCATTCCTTGAGCCTGCAAGGCCTCCCAAGTAAAATGGGGGGGCTGCCTGTGGGTGGTCTCCCAGAGATCCCATGCAAAATGATAGCTTAGAGGTTTAGTGAGGGATCTAGGATTCCCTGAGTCTCGATTTCTCTTTTTTCTTTCTCTTCCTCATTTGAGTTTGGATCCCTTGGGACCCTTCTCAGAGATGCAAAAAAGTCTCAGTAACCGGGGCTGGGGGCGGTGGTGAGAAAAACATGGATGGAGAAAAAAGCCTCCAGTCTTCTTTTCCTGTCTCTGGGCTATACGCTTCCATGCTCAGAAGTGGCCATTTCCACGGTGCCAGAGGACTAATGCTGCCATCCTGCCCACTTTTTACCATGTTGGCTTTAAAGTTTACATCCTCCCTTAAACATATATTTTTTATTTTATTTTTAATTTTTATTTAAGGCAATGGGTTTTTAATGACTTGCCCAAGGTCACACAGCTAGGCAGTTATTAAGTGTCTAAGGTCAGATTTGAACTCAGGTCCTCCTGACTCCAGGGCTGGTGCTCTATAAATATATATTTGTTTTAAAGTGGAGATAACAATAACATTCCGCCACCCCGCACCGCCTCCTTTGCAAAGACCTCCAAGGATCAGCTGAGACGGCGTCTGTAAATCTCTTCACAAACCTCAAAGTACTAAATAACAATCATCATTTATTATTATTAATAATAACCACCATATTTATGGCAACAGGAGGTTTACACAGACATAGAGATGACTTGGTTTAGGGGGGACTTGGAGTCGGATGAACTGGATTTTTGTCTTAGCTCTGGGGCCTTGGACAAGTCTTTTAACCACTCTAGAGCTTCAGTTTTCCTATCTGTAAAATGGGGATAAGAAAAGCTACTGTTCTTACCTTCAAGGCTATTAAAAAGACAAAAAAAATTCTTTTAGATACACAGATCTATGACCCCATCCATCCAGATGTGATCTCCAGTGATACCAGTTACAGCCCACCCATGCTTATCCATCTTGTGTGTATCTAGGCCATGGGACTAGGTGGCAGCAGTGGACAGAGCCCTAGTCTTGGAGCCAGGAGGACTGGGGTTGGAATCTGGCCTCAGATGTTTTCTAGCTGTGGGGCAAGTCACTTAACCCTGATTGTCCCACATTCAAGGCCATCTCCAGTCATCCTGATTCATATCTAGCCACTGGATTCAGATGATTCTGGGGAAGAAAGTGAGATATAAAGAAAGACGCATATTATGGCATCACCTCCTTGACATCATGTTCTTCATCTGGGGTCCATCATCATTTCATCTCCTTATCTCCCATTGAGTTGAATTCTTTCTGGACTTCTTTAAGTCCTCAATCAATTCCCCACTGTACTACTCCACCTCTAAACTTTCTTTTGTGTTTTGGATTCCCCCATCAGATTGTAAACTCCTGGCAGGCAAGGCCCATCTTTCTTTTTTGTATTGCCAGTGGTTAACGCAGGACCCGAATGTGACACTTTGTAAATGTTGGCTGACCACCTGGAAGTCTCATTCAGTCTTTCTCCTGACATTGAGGATGCCAACGACTACTCAGATTTGTCATTCTTAGCCCTCAGTCCATGACCAGCCAATCTTCACTTTTCTCTTTTTGAATTTCTTCTTTTTTTTCAGTCTGATTGAAACAGAGGACAATGAGAGTGCCATCTCCCTCTTCCTAAGTTCATAGCTCTATCGTTGCAGCCTATGATTTTTTTTAGCAGGTGAGGACATTTTGGCTGTCAGGTGACAACGTTTACTTCCTAAGCT
Source organism: Macrotis lagotis (assembly GCF_037893015.1). Lineage (NCBI taxonomy): Eukaryota > Metazoa > Chordata > Mammalia > Peramelemorphia > Peramelidae > Macrotis > Macrotis lagotis. Next base: position 258,736,236 of record NC_133662.1, on the reverse strand, counting down.
TGAGGTCCACTACTATATGGATTTTTGCCTAGTCTTTTAGGATTTTAGGATTCACCTTGGGAAAGGACCTTAGGTATCAAGTCCACAGTTCTTAATTTAGAGGCTATAGACCCTTTAGGAGACCACAGATTAGTTCTTTTAAATTTGAATGAGAAAAAATTTACACCTTTACTTTCACCAACTTCTGAAGGAAATTCTTCATTTTTTCTTTTGAAATTCATACAGGAAATCAAGGGTTAGGCTAGATAAAATAGTAATAATTAGTTTTCATTTAATTATACTTATCTTCTGATCCAACAGGAAAGCATGCCTCCTTCCTTCCCTATATCATCCCCTCAAATCCCCATATTTTTGCTGACACTGTTTGCCATACTTGAAATGTGCTTCCTCTTTTCCCTACCTATGCCACCCTTTAAAGCCCAGCTTAGAGGTTTCCTCCCCTATGAAGCTATGCTTAATGCTCCCCAACTGGAAATGCTCTTTTGTGACAAAGCCCACAGACCACTTCATTTCTGTGCCTACTGATTTAATGCTTTTGCCAGGTAATAATTTGCATTGTAAATTTTCTGCCTTCCCTTTCGTCAATAGCAGCCGGGTATGTTCCTGGTCATTTGCCTGTCACATCTCCCATTTTTGTTGAACAACCTAGTCCCTGATATTTAAGAGACAAGCTCAATAATGTCTGTTGAATGACTGACAGCTCTGATACATACTGTCTATGTGATCCCGGGAAAAGCAGTTATTCTCTCTTTGCCTCCATATACTTCAGTAAAGTTAAGCTTATAGAACAGGGGCTAGATTGGAAATTCTTAGACCATTCTTTTCTTACACCAGTGATGGATTGATTGATTGTTTAAAAAAATTAAAAAGTTAAATACTTGCGTTTATTCTCAGAAGTGAATTGGAAATTCCTTGGAGGTGTCTTCACTCGTTTGGCATTACGCCAGCACCTAGCGTAATGTCTCGTCACCAGTCATTATTGAATAAATATTTGTTGTATTCCAAAAATAATAACTTGAATTGATGCAGTGCTTTGAAGCCCGAGGACACGGAATATGGTGTTGCCCTCTATAGTAACAGGGAAGGCAGGGGCACGGGGAGGATTTAGAAAGAGAATGCATTTATTTCCCGTTACCTTTCCTTTCCTTTCTTCCCCTTCCCATCTCCTCCATGCCCTGTTATGCTGTCTCCTCAAGAGGTGAATACTAGATTCTTTTTAATTTTATCTAGTCCTCTGATTCTAATACTTCTTTTTATGTAGCAATGATTTCTTAAAATAAGGGTTTGTATGTTGGTTGATGTTTTTGTCACGGTTTTCAGATAGTCTGATGATTCGTAAATTCTTTCTCCTTATCCGGTTTTTCAAATCAGTTGTGTTGGATGTTAGCTTATATTTTCTTCTTTTTTTAAATCTTTCTTCTTTTTTCTATCACTTTGGATTGCTTCATAAAGTTACTGTTTTCTGTTTGTTCCGTTCTGTTTTCAAGACAATCTACTTGGGCAAACTTTTCAATTTCCTCTTCTACGCTATTATTTTCCTTTCGTTTTGTCTCTTGAATTCTCATTTCACTTCCACATTCATTTTTTATTTGTTGTTTCATTTCTTCTAGTTATTCTATGCAATACTTGGGGCTAACCCATTTTTCCCCTTCCGAGGCTCTGCAGATAATTATAGTTCTTTCTGGATTTTCCTCATGGGCTTCTCTTAATCCACAGGATTTCTTCTTTTGTCTTTGGCATTTTTTTCTTTTTCCTCATATTTTTTTCCTTTCGTTTTTGGTTTCAGATTTTGTGTTCAGGTCAATCCCTACTTACTCTCTTGGATGGGTCCCGTATCCTTTGTAGTTTAGATACTTTCTATCACTATTAATACAAATGGGATAACATATTCTACTGGACCCCATCCTCTGTCTCAATCTCTCAATTTTTTTCCATCCTCGTGGTGGTCCATTGTCCTTGATGGGAGTTTGCCTTCCTCTCTTTTTGATTACCAATAGGAGTTGGTTTCATCTCCTACTATGGCCTTGGCTAATACCAAAGGTATGATGGAGTCCACTAATTAACCTCACTCGTCCAATCCAGTCCCATCTTTTCTGTCCCCAAAGTGATTCAAAAAGTACCCATCTCTTCGCTCAATGACCTATGGGAACTAAGCTCTGTTCTAACTAGATCTGATTTTTAAGATACCTAAGCTGTTATTGGGGATCATGAGGAATCCCCTCTTCTCAGAGCATTGACTGATTGGTTTCAGGTCCTTCCATGGGAGCTCATACTGGCTTGGAGTTAATGTGGAAAGACAGGAAATGTCTGCGCATATCACTTTTACCCAGTGATACCATTACTTGATATGGTATAGGGTATTCAGGGTGGACTAGCACCTCTTGTGAAAGGTTTTGCTGAACCCTTTTTAATGTTACTTAGCTACCTTTAATATCCACCTATCCCTAAATTTTCACCTATGGCTCCAAGAAGCTTTAGCATGCACAGCAATTAAAACCACTTTGGCAGACAGACCAAACCCAGGTTGAGGGTAACTGACAGGCCTTCAATTCATTAATAAGTTGGGGAGATGCCCCCATTCCCAATCATGTGAAAACTTCTCCTGGCAGAATGGGCAGATGAGAACGATTTGTTCCATTGGCCATGAAGGTAGCTGAAAACAGGTATTGTGGCATGCTTAGAGCTTAGTCAATCTCTACAGTCATCCATTGCATCCTGAGTCATCACAGTCACCCTGAATTTCATCTTGTCACTGGGCTTTGATGACTCTGGAAGAAAGAGTAAGGCTGATGACTTTGTGCAATTCACTCATAAGTCAAGACATAACCTCCATGATGTCATTGATTCTTTTTGAAAGTGGAGGACAAACAATAATAACCATAAATTGGCACATCCCCCAAACATGGCAAGGGAAGAGAGGAAGGAGCCACATAAACAAAAATATATCTAGTTGGGGTTCTAGCAAGTATTCGTTTTGTTAAACACAAGACATGGGACAAGAACTGGCCTCAGAACCAGAAAGATCATGTCTTAGTTGTGTGACCCTAACTAAGTCACCTCTGCAATATTCTCCAAAAGTTACAGAGACTATGCCAAATTGCCTTGGTAGAAGGTGTCTTCTCACCTGGAAGTTGCAGAGATCATTGAAGTCACAGTTTAAGTCCCTTTCCCTCTCCCTTTTGTGGAGCAAAGAAATGGAAACAAGGTGGGCACCTATCTATTTGGAAATGTCTAAGTAAATGATAGCATATGCATCTAAGGTAATCTTATTGTGCTGTAAGAAGTGATAAAAGTGGGGCAGCTAGGTGGTGCAGTGGATAGAGCACCAATCCAGGAGTCAGGAGGACCCGAATTCAAATTTGGCCTCAGACATTTAATAATTACCTGTGTGACCTTGGGTGAGTCACTTAACCCCATTGCCTTGCAAAAACAAAAACAAACCAACAAAAAAGAAATGATAAAGGGAAAGATTCAAAAAAGTTGAGTTTTCTAGGTTATTTTTAGGGATACTTGGGGTGAACAGTGAAGGACTTGGGACAGGACTATGTTAAAAAGAACTAGCCACTTAATTAGGAAGAGCAATCCACTTAGTAGACCTCTCTTCTTATCTCCTAGGCTTCTAGGGACTCTGAGGAGGGAGGGATTTGCCTCTTCTCCCCCAATAGCTATGGGTATCTAGAAGTAAAGTTTTATTGCTATGTCAAGTAGTAGCCAGGTTCCCCTCACTTTCTGGGTGAGGTAGTCTTAGAGAGGGGAGGAAGAAGGGAAGGAAGAAAGAAAGGAAATGAGATAATAAAGAGGAGGGAAAGGAAGAAAAGAAAGGGAAATAAGAGAGGAAGGAAGGGAAGGCATGAGGAAAAGAAAGATTGGGGGAGGGAGGGAAAGAGGAAAAAAAGGATTTATTAAGTGCCTTTAGGTTTTTAGACCTTGAGCTAAGTACTTCACGAATTATTATCTTATTTGATCTTTGTAACAGTCTTGTGAAGCAGATGCTTATTTTGAGGAAAATGAGACAGATAAAAGTTAAGTAGTGCTTTGCTCAGGGTTTACAGCTAGTAAAAGTCTGAGACTGGATTTGAACTCAGGTCTTCCTGATTCCAGGTCCAATATCTATCTCTGTACCACTTACCTACCTTTGAGGCAATGCACAGGATATGGGAGGATGATTGTGGACCCTCAGCTAGTACCATCCCATGACCACTTCGTTGCTTGGAATATATATCTATGACATCTTTGGCAATAACTCAAGTAAAGCATTCCTACTGATCATAGGCTCTCACTGCAAGAGCTAGAAGAGACCTCAGAGACGATAACTTCTAGTCCAATGTCCTCATTTTACAGACAAGGAAGCTGACTCAAAGAGAGGAAAAGTGACTTGTTCAAGGTCACACAAACAGTAAGTGAAGGAGCCAGAATCAGACTTGGCAGGTTGATTCTGAAGCCAGTATTCTTTCCACTAAACATGGTTTATGATGCTAGAGTGTGTGGAGCTGCCCTTCAATGAGTCTTGGGAAAGTTTGTAAGGGATGATCATAAGGTTATGATTGGCAAATTAACAAAATGAAACATGCATTTATTTTTTTATTTGTTCCTGCCTTCATTAGTTTGTTATATATTCATTCATTCATTCATTCATTATTTGCTTGTTTATTTATTTGCTGATTAGGCTTGTAATTCTTCTGGTTGAGAAACTTCAGGGAGAAAGCTCCTTCTACCAATGCAATTGGCATTTTCCTGGTTGGGGGACTTTGCCAGGATGGGAATGCTGGTATGTGAGAGGAAGTCCCTGAAGCCCCGACTCCCATGCAGGCTCTCTGGCCACTATGCCCAATGTACAATCATCTCCACAAATATGAACAATAAAGAAAATGAGGAATAGAATTCCACATTTTACCATAATTTTTTTTATTTGGATTAAAAGACAAAAATGCAAAAAAATTTAGTTTTATCATCTGTCAAATGAGAGGGTTGGACTAGATGGTCTCTCAGGTATCTCCAAGTCATGTTAAAATGCTGCACAGTCAGAGGATGAGAAAGAAGTCAGATACAAAATTGTAAAAAAGTGAAGGTTATAATTGTTTTTACACATAATTGGGAAAAATAGGATATTAATTTTTTTTAAATGCTACCCAGCTCTGCAAAGTACTGTGGGCTAGTTCTTCAGATAAGAAGGAACTGCTCAGGTCACACATTACTCTACCCCAATGCAAGAATGATCTCTGATTCTCGGGAATTCAAGTCCCAGTATCTTCTTCCTTCATCTCTCCCTCTCTTCTTTCATCTCTCCTTCCTTCTCTTCTTTATCCTCGTCCTCCTCCTCCCATTCTTCCTTGTCCTTTCTTCTTTCCTCTTTCCACCTCCATCTTCCTCTTCCATCTCTTCCTCTTTGATTTATTCCCCTCTTTCTTCATTTTTCTCTTTCTCTTTTCTTTCATCTTCATTTCCTCTTTTTGTCCTCCTCCTCTTCCCGCCCACTTTTCCTTCTCTATCTCTCTTCCCTCCTTTCTCTTCCATCTCTTCCATTTCCATCTCTTTTTCTTCCTCTGCCTTTTCTTCCTTCTTCCTCTTTTCCTCCCCTTTGAACTTTTCCCCTTTCTTCTCTTCCTCCTCTTCCTTTTCCTCTTCCTTCTCAATACTTAGACTTCTCTTCTGAAGGCTTTGAAGCTTGGGATCCAACTGACCCAGAGTTTGCTCCTCTTTCCTTTCTCCAGAAAAGACCATGGAAATTTTCTCATGTCCAAAACTCCAAATTTCTGAAGATTCTAATGTTTCAAGGAGATCATGGGAATTGTAGTTCTCCTAATAGGCAAAGATGGGGGATGTTGGCCATTGGTCCAGTTTACAGGGAGTAAATCCTATCTTCGTGCAAGGAATCAGCATGAGCTTCTGCCATGATACAAAATGGTCTTGAAATGCTCTGCCCTTTCAAATCTAATTTGGCTTAGTTTTTTTTTAATGCCTTACACTTACCCAGAGTCCTTCTGTGGCCACCAACCAGTCAGGAAAGAGTTAATGAAAAGGAAAAAGGAGTGGGGAGGGAGAGAGGGGAGAGAAAAGAAGAAGCACTTTCTCCTCCTATTTTAGGTAATAGATGGTAAAGGCTGGGCTTTTAATAAACTCATAAAACGTCTAATTTTATTTCAGTGGCATTTTCCTGAGTCTGTTTCCTCTTATGTGTGGTTGAGGGAGCCAGCTCTGGAATCCATCCTTCTTGCAGGCCAAGCTTTTAATTAGATCCAGGAAGAGCCCCACCATGCTCAGTTATGGGAGGGAACTGCCTCTTCCCTCCAACCTATAAGCAAATTCCCCAGAGGGAGAAAGACTCCAGCCCTGGTTGAACATCTAAGGTTCAGGTCTGACTTCAGTCTGCTCCAGAAGGAAAAAATGGGATCAGATTGCAGAGATCAACCTCCAAGAGCCAAGTCTCCCCAACGCTAGTCCAAATAGCAACCCACTGTGTTTGTTTTGGAAGCTTCTCACATGCACAGCCTGAGCCTCAAAGAATATTGGGGTAGCTTCTTGTCTTAGAGTGATGCATTTGGGAAGAGAAGCTCCCAGAAGACAAGGAATCTGTCGGTTTGGTCTTGGCAGCCCCCAAGACCTGGTAGAGTACCTGGTATACTCAGAGGCTCTTAATAAGTGCTTGTGAATTGATTGTCTTTGCATCCTCAATAAATAGTATAGTTGGTACACAGTAGGCATTTAATAGATGTTTGTACATTGCCTTAGCATAGCCTGGTACACAGTAGGCTCTTAATAAATCCTCAAACATTGATTGCCTTTGCATTCACAGTACCTTGTGTGGTCTGGTAGACAGTGGGTTCTTAATAAATGTTTGTAACTTGATCCACTGCCTGCATCCATAGTTTCTGATCTGTGTAGTTCTTTAATAAATACTTTGTATTGATAGCCTTTTCCTCCACAGCAGCTAGTAGCTATAATTTTGGACCTGGATTGGTGATTCTTTTGGCATAGAGAACTCCTAAGAGAAACCTCCCACTCCCCCAATTACATGGAGTTCCTTCTGCTGCTGAGCCTACAATATAGGACCTGTCATGGCCCATCAGACCACTGCTTAGAGAAAAGGAGTGGAACAACTAGGTGGCACAGGGGATAGAGCACTGGCCCTGGGGTCAGGAGGACCTGAGTTCAAATCCCGCCTCAGACACTTAATAATGACCTAGCTGTGTGGCTTTGGCCGAGTCACTTAACCCCACTGCCTGGCAAAACCAAAAAAATATATAATTGAGAAAAGGAGTCCCAGGCAAAGATGAAGGGCCCAATAACATTTCTAAAATGGCTGCTGTGTGCCAAAGACCAGGCCAGGTACCACCTGGCTAAGTCGGCTCCCCAGGTGTTACGTAGACTTTGTGAGGGCATAGGCTATCTTGTGTTTGTATTCATATTCTTACATAGGAATTCTTGGCACATAGGAAGCAGTCAACAAATAGTTTATCTGTCATTTATATGTAATAAGGCCTGATTCTAGTTCATAGAGCTTCAGCACATGGCAGCGTCACCCAGGGTCAGGCTGAAGAGCCTTCTTTAGGGAGAGTCATGATGGCAGGTAAGGGAAGTACGTTAGAATTGTTGTAGACATTGTCACTTGAGGAGGAACCTTTGCTATTAGCTGCATAGCCAGGACTAGGGTGGCTTCAAGAAGACTTGAGTCAACTCAGCCTAGTCCTTGTGGCTATTTTCTCTTTGATGGTTTGACTCCTTCTTGGCATCCAATAAGAGACAATGTTGTTGGGAAGAGGACTTGAGGCCAGCTTGTGATTGAAATCCTATGGCCCTGGCTATTATTGGCCTTGGTTCTTGGCCTCTTCATTGGTTCTTTTCCACTATTGAGGAAGGGATGTAAGCCTCTGAAATTGTGAGTTTTTGAAAATCAAAAGAGCAAGGGTCCAGGTTGCCCAGAGTCTTGGTTTGACATTGGTGACCCGACTGGCCAGTAAGTGGGATAAGGCTCCCTCAAGTATGGATGCTACATTTGGATATGAACATGGCAACACCAATGCTATGTAAGTTGAGTCTGAACCTACTCCCCACCAGAAATTGAGGAGTGTTAGGGGAGAGTCTGCCCACAAAGCATGGGGAGAAGTGTTTGTATTTTGTTCTTGCTATATCTTTGAAGTAAATCTTCGTTTGTACAAACCAATTGACATTAAGTCATTAAATGGAAGGCAGGGCTAGTCCCTGGCACTAGCCAAAGTAGAGAAAGATACTCACAAACCCCTCAAAGGCATCTTTTAACCCTAAGGGGCAGGTGTAGCCTGCCTGAGAGAGCAATTTTTCTTTGTTTCTCTGTCTCTCTCTCTGTCTCTCTGTCTCTCTGTCTCTCTGTCTCTCTCTCTCTCTCTCTCTCTCTCTCTCTCTCTCTCTCTCTTTCATTCATTTCCAACTGATGGGAACCAGAGGAAGTTTCCTAGGGCAAGTTACTCTTGAGTTGGAATTTAAAGTGGGGAAGGTGGGGACCTTGGAATTGGACAAGGGGGTGGGGAAGGATAGAGGGAACAGACTGAACAAGGTAAAGAGGCTCATATGAGATCACAGTTTAGGGACAAAAAACAGAATAGTTTGGCTAGACCATGGGTCAGTCCATCAATAGCTTTATTAAGGGCAGCTAGGTGGTGCAGTGGATAGACCACCAGCCCTGAGTCAGGAGGACCTGCATTCAAATATGGTCTTAGACATTTACTAGCTGTGTGATCTTGGGAAAGTCATTTAACCCTGATTACCTCAACTCTATTCTATCTCCAGTTGTCCTGATCCCTATCTGGCCACTGGACCCAGATGATTCTGAAGGAGAAAGAGGCTGGTGATGTAGCACAGCTTCCCCCCCCCACCCCAATCCAATTCACAGGCATGTTTTGGCATCACCTCCCTGATGACATGACCTTCTTCAAGAAGGAAGCTCACCAACAACAGTTTTAAGGTTCTTCCTGTGATATGTGGGCCATGCTAAGTCTTAGTTATGTAAAGGAAGGAAAAACCCAATCCTTCTCCTCCAGGGTCTCAAGGACATAGATGAGATAAGGCTGGAAAGTTGAGGTGCACTTTGAGGAGGCTCGTGAAAGTCAGACTAAAGAATCTGATATCATTCTCTTCCATTCCATTCATTTCGATTCAAAAGCTTTGGAAGATGGGGCAAATGGGATCCATAGATTAAATGAAAGAGTCCCTGCCCTCAAGACCTTGGGAGGAAGGGGGACATCAGGTATACACGTAGTGAGAAAAGAAGCCAATGCTTCTTGCCAGGGGAGTGGGAATGGCTTCATGTTGGAGGGGCTTCTCAGTTATTTCAAAGAAGTTGGGAATTCTGCAAGCCCAAGGAGAGGAGAGAACACATTCTAGATGAGGGGGAGAGGGAGAATGCCTGCCACCTGTGCAAAGACATCAAAGTGGGAAGCAGAACATCCAGTGCTCTTGATTTATCCTTCAAAATTTCCTCTTATTTTAGCTTTTTTATCGACTGTTTGTTGTTGGCTCTTTTTCTATGAACTTTTCTTTCATAATTGCATTTCTTTTTCCAGGAACAATGAAATCCTCTGTCCCCTGCTCTCTCTTTACATAGCCACCTCCTACTCAGTGAATTTTCAGGGGGAAATGAAGCACTGAAGTGTGTATACCTGGAGAGGGAGGCTGGGATTGAAAAAGGCTGTGTGGGTTTCCATCCCTTCCCTGCTCCCCTTCCCCCCATCTTCTAGGACAGTAACAGTCTTCATCTGATGAGCCAGAAGCATTTCTGAAAACTATCCTACCTGGAATTGGATCATAAAGGAAATCCCCAGAGATTAAAAATAACCACAGCAATGTAAACAAGAGAAATATCAATCTGATCAAATCTCTTTGTTTAATTTTCTGCAAGGAGGCAGAGTCAGATTAGAAAATCACACATTTTCAGAGTGACCAAACCTGGGAAAGAATCCCCTCTAAACAATATACCCAACAAATGGTCATCCATCCAACTTTTGCTTGAAGACTTCCAATGACAGGGAACTCACCACCTCCTGAGGGAGCCCATTCCAGTTATGTGTCTAATTGTTAGGAAGCTTTTCTTTATCTTAAACCTAAATTTTCCTCTTAGTAACTGCTACTTATGGCTCTGTGTTCTGCCCTCAGAAGTCACAAAGAATAAGACTACTCTCTTTCCTATTGCAAGCCTTCAGATACTTGAAGACTGCAATCCTTTCTCCCTATACTTTCTCTTCTCTTCTCCATTTTCTTCAAGGAATGAATCCTTACATGGTACAAGCTTTCCCTCTCCTTGTTCTCAGGCTCCGGCCCCTCTCTAGAGGATGCTCAAAGTCCTTCCTAACATGTTGTATCCAGAAGAGAGGACAATTCCCAAGTGGGCTACTTAGGGCAGAATGCAGGGTGGTGGCTATTCATCACTTTCTTATTTATGGCAGAGGAGACAATCTTCCTTACTACAGCAGTTTGCCTTGGGATCATTTTCTGGGCATTAAAGGGACAGAAAATCAACTAGACAAATTGAGACAAGGCTTTAGCTTTAGCGCCATGGAGGGTCAGTCCTTTGAGCAGCAGGGCCTTTAATTTGAGTAATGCAAGGGGAAGACAAATGTAAGGGGAAACTCAAATCACACGGTATCCCCCCTCCACAAAGAACAACAAGGGAAGGTATTAGGGAGGCTTTTGTTACCCAGCAGTGGGACTGAGAAGACTGGGGATTCTATATCAGACACTTGCTTCTAGGAGGTTTTAAGTTCATGGTCTTTATTCAAGCAATGGCAGATGGGAAGGAGTATTTGATGGGCTTTTGCAGGACTCCTGAATACATCTGCTATTCCTAATTCAGGATTATGCTTCGGTTGTAAAAGTTTAAGAATGGAGGCAGTTTGAAGTATCCTATAAGGTCAGCTAAGCTGGATGGCACAGTGGATTGAGTAATGCCTTGATTCAGAAAGAGGACAGGTGTTTGAATCCAGCACCAGACCCTTGACTCTAACTAGCTGTGGGACCTTGGACATGTCACTTAACCCTGATTGTCTCCCATCTAAGGCCATCTCTATTCATCCTGACTTATATTTGGCCACTAGACCCAGACAGTTCTGGAGGAGAAAGTAAGGGTGGGGACTCCGCACAGCATCCCCTTCACTCCAATCCAATTCATGTGCTTGTCATGGTATCACCTCCCTGATATCATGGTCTTCTTCGAAAATGAAGGACAAAAACTATTAAGTATTCTCAATTAGTCAATGAGCGATTATTATGAGTCTACTTTGTACTAGGAATTTTGCTAAGGGATGGTGGAGAAGGGAACACAAAGAAAGGCAAAAGAAAACCCCTGACCCAGAGAATTTATAGTCTAATGAAAGAGACAACATAAAAATGAGTAGTTATATCTAAGATATGTACAGAATGGAATGAAATCTGAGAGGGGAAGATAGTGGCAATTATGGGGACCTTTTAGGAAAGGTCTGAAACAGAAGAAGGCATTTGGGTTGAGTGCTGAAGGAAGCCAGGCATCTGTGAACTATAAAAATGCAACTACGGACAATTGTTTATAAAAATGTAGACCTAAATAATTGGAAAATTATTAATTTTTCATGTGTAAGATGAACCTATATAATAAAAATGGCAATACTCCCTAAATGAACTTGCTGAATAAGCATTATTTTATAGAATTGGGGAAAAATGATAATGAAATTAATTCAGAGGAAAAAAGGTCAACAATCTCAAGAGATTAATGAAAAGAAATGGGTCAACAGGGGCCCATTAACAATAGCCAGATATGAAACTATACTACAAAGCAGTAATTATTAAAAGAATTAAGTCCTGGTTGAGATGTATGGGTGTTGACAAAGGGCTAGCACCTCTGATGTGAGGGTTGCTGAACCCTTTTCAGGGCTACTCATCCATCTTTGGTGTCTACCTGTTACCCCAACTTGGGTGGCTCCAAGAAAGTGTAACATGACACTTAATAATTACCTAGCCGTGTGGCCTTAGGCAAGCCACTTAACCCCATCTGCCTTGCAAAAAAACCTAAAAAAAAGTGTAACATGGACAGCAGTCACATTTCAGCTATACCATCTTGGTAAACAGGCTAATCCAGGTTGAGGGTATCTAAAAGATTTTTAATTGTTAGCCCTGCCCCCAAGTATGTGGAGACTTCTGGCAGGAGGCAGATGAGAACAATTTATTCCAATGGCTATGAAGACAGTTGAAGCAAGTGTTATGGAGCACTTAGAGCTTGGTCAGACATGGATATCAAGATCAAACAATGGATCCTTGGCTATTGCCATCATCCTGATTTTTATCTTGCTACTGGATTTTGATGACTCCAGAAAAGAGAATGAGGCTGAAAACTTTGCCTTACTTAAATCCAAATCACTCATGAGTCAAGATATCATTTCAGGATGTCATTGGTCCTCTTTGAAAATGAAGGACAAACTTTAAGTACTGGTTAAAAATTAGATTGACTTCTCTGGTCAAAAAATTTATAAATTTATATAACTATAAAATCAGTTAATAAAATTAGATAATAGATTAGATTTGGGGGTGGCTAGGTGGTGCAGTGGATAGAGCACCAGCCCTGGAGTCAGGAGGACCTGAGTTCAAATCCAGCCTCAGACACTTAATAATTACCTAGCTGTGTGGTCTTGGGCAAGTCATTTAACCCCATTGCCTTGCAAAAAACTAAAAAAAAAAAAATAGATTAGATTTGCTCTGACAGTAGAACCCAAACATGCAGAAGCAAATGTATCCAGTTACCTGGATCTGATAAACACAACACCTAGTTACTGGGAGGAGGGTTTGGGAGGAATGATAATGAGTTTTGTTTTGTATAGGTTGAATTTTAATTGCCTACTTAGGTGACCCTAAGAAAGACATTAATAGCTATTATTCATCTTTCTTTGGGGGGGGGACCTTAACCTGTGATTTCATTGGAGCAGAGAATTTGTGAAGAAGCTGGGAAGAGTAAATAGAGCATTGGCCTTAGAATTAGGAAGACCAAAATTTTAATCTTCTCTAGGAGGGACATCTAAATCCAATCTAATCCACATCTAATATCTAAGAGACAGAGCCTCATATGGGATTATATCTCAGGAGAGAAATTAGGACTGGATTAATGGACCTTCAAATCATCTGTATAGAGATGATAATTGAATTTATCGGAGGTAATAAAAAAAATTAAGTGTGATAGTATAGATTGAAAGGAAAGAGGAGGAATCCCAGGACTAGGTCTCCAGGGAATGATCAGCTCTAGCACAAATGGTCTGATTGATTTTTCTCTCTTGAGGTCACAGAAAGGGAGATACTAATCAGCTGAGAAATGGGAAGTTTCTAGTCTGGACCAGAAGATTCCATATATGGAGGAGTGGAGTGATAGTGATGGAACTCAAAGCCCTGGTTTGTATTTCGTACAGATTTCCCACCGGACAAACAGAAATAGCATTAGCATTGTGAAGATTCCCTGGATTCCATCATGTCTAAGAAGCAGCTGGTTTTCTTTCCAAGATGATGTCTGCCACTCTGTTCCTGAATGACAAATAGTCCAGCAGAATTTGGAAGAGAGGGTCTAGATCCGGAGGCTGGAGGGAGAGGAATTTCCTGGGCTGTGATGACAGGCCAGAAGTGTCTGCCTTGTTCTGACATGAAACCTATTCCTTGGATCAGCCTTGTGAAGTAGGGACGGTCGGTACCTCCAACATTATTGACTAGGTGTAAGGACACAGGCAACTTGGGGGGTGAAGGGGATTGGGTGCTAGGTCTAGCGTCACAAAGACTCCGAGTTGTAATCTATCCTCAGACTTCCTAAGTGTGTGACCCTGGGCAAGTCACTTCACCATGTTTGCTTCAGTTTCCTCAAAACTAAAATGAGGATGTTAGATTAGATGGTCTCTGATATCCCTTCAAGCTCTGGAACCAGGATCCCATGACTTTATTTGAAAGACCCTTCATCTCTCTCACCTCAGTTTTTCATTTGAAAAAAAAAAGAGGGATTTGAGCTAAATGACCTCTTAGCTCCCTTTCAGCTCAAAATGGATATTTCTGTCATTTTTTCCATATAGTTTCCTTCTCCTGGTCCTCAGTTTCCCCATCTATAAAATGAGCAGTTTGAACTCTAAGCTCTATTACAAGACTAAATATATATGTGCATATGATTGTTTACATGGATGTGTGTGATTCTATGCAAACATGTAAGTATTGGAGGAAGGGCATTAAGTATCTATCTATCTATCTATCTATCTATCTATCTGTCTATCTGTCTGTCTGTCTGTCTATCCATACACATCTGAAAGTATCTGTCTATGAACAATGTATGTCTATCTGTCTGTCTGTCTGTGTGTAGTGGGGAGAAGAGAGGGACCATTTCCTTGAGCATCCTTCCAACATCTAGTTGGAAACTTGGATGCTACTGTCTCTTAGCAACATGGAAACAATGGACTCTGGTCCTCATGGGAAGCCTGAGGATGTTTTAAGTATCTGGGAGACAGACAATAGCAACTGCCTCCATCTGTTTTGTTTTCTGGGGACCTTCCTACCAGGCAGTGTTTCCAAGCCCCACCCCCACCCCAAGACAAATAATCAGAGTGTAGTCTGGGAAGAATGAATTGTTTATTAGACTAGAAGCTCCTTAGGGCAGGGGATTGCTTTTACCTTTTGTTTGTTTCTTTGTATCTTCAGAGGTCAAAACAGTGTTTGGGTATAGGGTAGGTGCTTCATAAATTCTTGTTGATGAGGTCAATAAACACATTTATGAAGCATCTACTGTATACCCAGGACTTTCCAAGTTGGAATAGCCATGGTCAGGGGCCCTCATTCCTTTTCATCATTTCATCACAGACACTGATATGAGCCCACCAGCCACATCAGCCCATGTATTCAAATTCACTTTATCTTTTGAACATAGAATCTAGTATAAACATGTTGTACTCCAAAGAAGCATAATGTTTCTTTGAAAACACATGCCTTTTATTTCTAAAAACATCGCATTTGGGATTGAAAGTGTATGAGAATCATTCATGGGCCCTCCCTTCCACCAAGTGGGAAACAAATTCTCTGGATACTCAGCCACCAAAACTGTTCTGTGATTGGAAAAAAGGCACCCTGGAATTTACTTGTCCCAGAGCAGAAAAAAATGACCACCAGAGTTCCCCAGTCCACCAACCCTATTGGAGCTTGGCTATGGCCAATTCACTTAAGCTCTTCTTTCCCCTTTTGTAAATTGAGGTGCTTAAAAATCTATGATCCTTTGATCTCAAGTCACTTCTCTCCCTTGGCCTCAGTTTCTTCATCTGTTAAAGGAGGAATCAAACTGACCTTTGAAGTCTTTTTCAGTTCAAGAGCTATGGTATGGTCCCATAATATCATCATTCAACGTTTTCTAGCTGATGGCAAAATTATTGTCCTGGAATGAGCATCTTGTCAGAAGGCTGACTTGGAGTTGTCCGTCATTTCCACATTGGAAAAATAAAAGTGGGAATTAGGACTATTAGCAATGGCAAGTGTTTTGAGTTCTCAAACCAATGGTCAGCTCTAGGAAGCTTTGAAGTTTGGTGACCTTCTGTGCAACCCAAGCCTTAAAAAGAGCCTTCTTTCTAACATCCTTAAGTAGGCCTTGCTTGAATAGCTCCAGTGAAGAGACCTCATCCCTTTCCTAGTAGCTTATACAACTTTGGGACAGCTCAGATAGGAAGAATAAATGAAGAGGTGATCCTCAACTAAATTCCCAGGAATATCCTTCCCAGGGAAGCTGAGATCCTAAGCAGAATCCTATCTAGGCTGGCAGGAGTCCTGTTGTCTCTCTGAGATTCTTCAAAAACATGGCTGCCTCAATTTTTGTATTTCTCAATTCATGTACATATAATCCTTATTAGAATGTAAGATCTGGAAGGCAGGGCACCTTTCATTTATCGCTTTGATTTCCTAGTATCTAGCATACTGCAAGGACTTAATAAATGCTCATTAATGGATGGATGGATGGATGGATGGATGGATGGATGGATGGATGGATGGATGGATGATGGATGGATGGGTGGGAGGTGGGGAGGAAGAAAGACAAAAGAAATCCTATGAAGCAAATCTAGTAGAGGAAATCAACTGTCTCTGGCTTCTCTGAAAGTCATCTCCACCCTGCCATGTGGGTGGGCAAGTCATTACCAATGATGGGAGGGAATCTTATCAAAAAACTGTTAGTGATTTGATTTCTTTTAATCAGATCCATCTGGTTGTATGGGAGAAGAGTTGGCAGGCTCTCAGGACCTCACTGCCTGGCCTTCCTCCTTGGATTGTATTATCAGTACTGACGAACACAAGCAGGATGGATAGATTCTGAGATGAAGGTTTAATGGGACAAGCTAGAGATGAGCCTGGTGATCCACTGTCTGAAAGTCCGATCATCCCTGAGCATGCCATGCTAACATGTGTTTGTTTGATCTCAGGAGTCCACCTGAGGCCTCTCCAGACAGTGAGGGGAGGGAACCAAGAGGTCTTTTGTTGAGAGGTTGGTCCATTTTCTTCCTCAAAGTCTGTGTTTTCATTTGGATGGTTCTAGTAATATGGGGAATATCATAGTGTAGTGAGTGTGAAGACCCAGGATCTAGGGGTCAGATGTTCCATAGGGAGCCTGGCCCCTTCCCTCCCTTTCCTCGTCCCCAGCTACACCGGCTGCTCAGAACCCAATTGGAGTCCTTCCTCCTAGTCTCCCTGCCAACATTCCTTCCCCTTATTCTTATCAGCGGCTAGACAGTGCAGTGGATAGAACTTTGGATCTGGAGTTAAGAAGACTTAAATCCAGACTCAGATATATTTTTGATTGTGACCCCAGACAAGTCACTTAACTTTATCTGCCTCAGTTTTCTCAACTGTAAAAGAGGGATGATAGCAAACCTACTTTGCAGGGTTGTTGTGAGGATCAAATAAGATTGTAATTTTAAAGCACTAACAGTTTGCCATACAGTAGGCACTTATTAAATGCTTATTCCCTTTCCTTCCCCCCCAAAAGACTGATCTGTATCCCTACCTACTTGGGTGGGAACTCAGAGGACCCCCAATCTACCTCCCCCTTCAGCTCTTCCCTTCTGAGCTTTTTCAAACCACCCCCATCCCTACCCCAGGCAGGAGCACTGTTCAGATGTCATCAGTTATAATCCTTCTGGTAAAAGGAAGGACCATTGGGTCTTACCATCTGCCTTACTGCTGTCCCTCTGGCCTACCAGGCCTTTCCACCTTAGCAGTCACTGTTCCATAAAGTCTATCAGGTTATATCTCCTGCACTGACACTGACTCCTAAGGAGTATCAGTCCTTATCAGGATCTCAGTCATGGTTCTCCAATAATCAATGGGCTTTTCCATTCTCACCATCATGATATTCTGAGGACCTTCAGGCCTAAGCATTTGCCCTGAAACTGTCCCCTCCTTTATATTTTCTCCCCTAATGAAGGAGGAGGGGCTTGAGAACACAGTCTGCTTCGCTTTTCTATTTGCATCATGAAGCTTATCAGAGTACTTGGTTATTAAATACCTCTCAGTTGATTGACTGATTTATGAACCTACAATTCCTCCCTGGGTCCAAGGCACAGCTGCATTCTCCTTGGAGTCTTGTCCTTGTCTTTCCATAGTTAGTCATCTCAGGAGCCTGAAACTGCAGATTGTTTTTACAATTTCCATGGACAGAAACCATTCTGTATAGTTCTGGAGATAATCCTAAAGAGTTAAATCAGGCCAACTGGGTCTAGTTCTGGACACCTAATTCCTAGGAAACCACAAGCAGCTTGGATCAGGTTCAGAGGAAAGCCAGAGTCCTACCATCAAGAGTTAGTAGTGAGTCTGATTTATAAAGAAGGATGCAAAGAAGGAAATCTGTGTACCCCAGCCAAGAGACTGAATGAAGGAAGGACAATAACCATCTGTGGGAAGGATATGGTCACCAAAGAGAGAAGGGAGAAACTTTGAGGAATCCAAAAGGAGACAGCAGGGTGTAGGGGGACAATTGCTAAACTTGTTTCAGAAGTCTTGGCTTCAAGGTCTAATTCTGACACTTTTTTTTTTACAATTTAAGGCAATGGGGTTAAGTGACTTGCCCAAGGTCACACAGCTAGGCAATTATTATGTGTCTGAGACCAGATTTGAACTCAGATACTCCTGACTGCAGGGCTGGTGCTCTATCTATCCACCATGCCACCTAGATACCCCTGATAATTCTGACGCTTTTTAACCAAATTATTGATAATATGATAAAATCATCATTGTTATGTTATATTGTCATGTTAATAAATTGTGTCCACATCCTTCAACAGGTTATTGTGAGAAGTACTACAGCAATTTAAACCTGAAGAAAAGCAAGAATCATAATTTATTTGTACATTTCTGAATATATTCATAAATATAATAGCTATATATTTTAAAATCTTATATTTATTCCTTTTACTTCACCTTTATTTTCCAATGTCTTCCTTTTCTTCCCAAAGAACTATTCTTTCTATTAAGGAGTAAAAAAGGAAGCAGGAAAAATAGTTTGACAAAATATCAAACACTGAAAAAGTTCAATGTGAGTTTTGGATTTCTATAGTTTTTCAAAGAAGGGTGGGTGGTGATTTCTCATAGTTCACAGCTCTTTTGGGTCAAATCTTGTCTTTCTAGGGCAGCTAAATGGTACACTGGGTAGAGTGCCAAATCTGAAGACAGGGGAACTCATCTTCCTAAGTTCAAATCTGTCCTTAAATACTCACTAGCTGTGTGACCCAGGGCAAGTCACTTAACCCTGTTTGACTCAGTTTCCTCATCTTTTGTCTTGCCATTGAACTTTAATGACAGGAGGAGAGAGGGACTTGTTTCTCTTAAATCCAATTCACAAGCAAGAGGGTGATGGCCCTCTTTGAGAATGAAGGTCAAACAACAACCACCACCAATAAGCTAGAGAAGGAAATGGCAAACCAATCTAGTATCTTTACCAAGAAAGCCCCAAAGATGTTGTGAAAGCTGGATATGACTAAATAAAACTGGTCATTCTAATTCACTGACATTCAGTTACAATTATTTTGTTGTTCTGTCCATTTGTATTGTTATAGATGATGGATTCATTGTTTTTCTGGTTTTGCATACTTCAATTTGCATCAGTTTATATATATATATATACATATATATATGTATATATATATATCTTCCTATCCTTCTATTATCAAAATGCATTATTTCTTACAAAGCAGTAATATTCCATTTCATAGACATGCTATACTTTAGTCATTTTCCAATACTTTGTTTCTTGGCAACAACAAAAGAACTGCTATAAATATATGGATCTGGGATGGAGTGACTAGGTGGCTCAGTGTATAGAGCACTAGCCCTGGAGTCAGGAGGACCTGAGTTCAAATTTGACTTCAGACACTTAATAATGACCTAGATGTATGGCCTTGGGCAAGCCACTTAACCCCATTGCCTTACAAAAAAAATGAATAAATAAATATATGGATCCTTTTTTTTGTCAGTGATTTATTATTTTTTTGAATGAGTGAAAGAATGACATTGGGGGAAGTTTTTCCCTAAAAGAGAACTATGGTAATCCCTAGGGATCTGCAATGGGGAAACACTAGAAGCCTTCCTAGTAAACCCAGGAATAAAGCAAGGATACCCCCTTTTCCCCAGGATTATTTGATGTAAAAATCTAGAAATGCTAGTGATAGCAATAAAATGAAAGGAAAATTTCCAGAGTCTGTGGGTGCCACTATCTAGGCCTATCATGGATTGATATGTCGAGGTGATTTATATTTTCACAACTATTAAAGTAGCACAGGATTTTCTAGGTACTTTGTCCTATGGAGCACACTCTAAAGATATTACTTCAAGTGAACAATGAAGAAAACTTGAAACAAAGCATTATTCATTACTTTCTCCTATATAAAGCTTTTCCTAATCCCCCAACTGCTTCCCTCCCTAACCTATCATACGTTCACTGTTTGTTTCTTCAAGTCAGACAGTCACTAAATATTATTAAGCACCTACCAAGAGCCATGAACTGTATGATGCATTGTCTTAGGTGAAACATTAGCATCAAGTACAATATTTCACACATAAAAGAAATATAATGTTTAATGACTGTTTGTTTGTTTTCTCTTTTTAATATGGTACCTTGTACAGAGAAAACCCAGTAAATGTTTGTAGAATAAAATTGGATTATCATAAATCTCTAAAATAGGTTATACCATCATTCTCTTTTATATAAAGGCATGCTTCTGCATCATGAGTAGCCAGAGTAGCAATACTCCACAGGTGGCATGGCAGTAAAAATGGAGAGAGAGAAAGGAGAGGACTATTAGAGGAACTGTAGAGAGATACAGAATTGGAGGGAAGGGGAATAAAGAAAGAGAGACAGAATACTTTGTAGTTAAATCTAGAGTTAGTGTCTTGGGAAATGAGAATGTCTGGATGATAAAGATTAAATTGTATATATTAGATATGAACTCTCATTCTGGATTTCTTTTATAGATGCTAGAGAAAGAAAAAATGTTCTAAAAACTGTATGGTTGTATAAAAGTAATACAAAATATTTCTTAATTTCCTGATAAAAAGAAAAGGAAAAGGAATTATAAGTGACCATTTCATTGAATTGATTATCATTTATACATAATGATTAGCATTTACAGGGTATATCTAATGTCCTAATGAAGACAAAGCTTAATAATGAAAAACTTCACTAAGACTTTGGAGATATCTCATCTGATGAATTGTGTTGGAAGCCTTTTTCTGACTGGCATGCCAAAGTCTCTAAGCTCAGTCTTTTGTTGTTCATGTTATCTGTTCACATTAAAAAAAAAATTAGAGGAATTTTGGATTTGAGTGTAATCCTGGCAGAGAAGTAGTGGCATCCATAGGTCAGAACTATTTAAAACAGTGGAGATGGAGGGTCAGGAGTGGAGGAGGGGCATGTTTTGGCTTCCGTCTGGACACAGTTGTTTCATCAGTTAGCCCCACCAGCTTGTATTTAGGAGGAGAAATGAGGGGAGGAGAGCAGAGTGAGAGCAGAAGAAGGAAAGGAAGGAGAGGAGGGGGAGTGGGGAAGAAAGGAGGAGAGTTTTCTTGGCTGCTCACCATCTGCTCCAGATAAATCCCCAGGACTCCATCTGTGAGGTCTTACCTTCTTCCCACAGAAAACAGCTAGGTCATGAGTTGGCCTCATTGGAGACCTTTGCTGTCCTCTATTGACGTCAGTGAACTGTATGGGTGCTGATTCCCCGCTACTTAATTATTTAACCCTGTTAGGCCCAGAGCCCAGCCTAATGGGATAAAAAGAGAATAAAAGAGAGCTCTGGCCTTGGGCAAATTGCTTCATATTGAAGGGCTTCAGTTTCCCCATCTATAAAATGAGGGGCTGGACTCGATGTCCTCCAAGGTTCCTGTTTGAAACCTATGATCCAAGATCCTAGTGCTCCCCTTCTCCTATTATTCTCCCTTTCTTTCCTCTGTCCCTATTCCCTGCTCTCTTACATCTATCCTTTCCTTCTCTGGGTCTCTTTCCTCATCTGAAAATGAACAGAATAGACTTGATAGCTTCTAAGATTTCTAAATCTATGATCTAAGACCCTCATTCTCCCCTTCCCTACTCTCCCTTCTCACCCCCATGCTCCTTTCCCTGTCCCCTTAGATCTACAAATTTGTTCCTTTCCCTCTCTGGACCTCAGTTTCCTCATCTACAAAATGAACAGGGTAGACTTGATGGCTTCTAAGATTTCTAAATCTATGATCTAAGACCCTGGTTCTCCCCTTCCCTACTCTCCCTTCTCACCCCCATGCTCCTTTCCCTGTCCCCTTAGATCTACAATTTTGTTCCTTTCCCTCTCTGGACCTCAGTTTCCTCATCTATAAAATGAACAGGGTAGACTTGATAGCTTCTAAGATTTCTAAATCTATGATCTAGGATCCTCGTTCTCCCCTCATCCTCCTCTCCTTTTCTTTCCTCTGTACCTCTTAGATCTATGGAATGTTCCTTTCCCTTTCTGGGTCTCAGTCTTCCTCTATAAAATGGGGTGAGCTAGATCACCTCTGTGATCCCCCAGCTCTGGATCTGTGATTCTGTGATATATTCTACATGTGTTGAAAGCAACTAGTCAAACAATCTGGTTTTACTAATACCCAAACCAGGTGCTGTGAAGAGACACAGACAGAGTTGGGTAGCCTCCATAAATCAAACTGGGAGAATTCTTCCCAAATGCCATGAAGGAGACTGGTAGATCTGTCTTGACTATGTTCCTGCTGAAGTGTTTGGAGAAGGAATGGAGCTCACCCATCATGCCTTTTGGGAATTTTCTGCATCATTTTTTTGATGTCAAGTAAAAGAATTTACATTTATAAAATTTTATCTTCTTAGTTTCAGCTCATTGTTCTCGTCTTTCAAAAATATTTTTGGATTCTCTGTCATCCAGTATTTTAGCATATTTAATATACCATTTATGTGCTTATCTAAATCACATAAAAGTTTTAAACAGCACATGGATCCTTGGGGTACTCCACTAGAGACCTCCTTCCACACTGACATCATATCTTAAATGACTTTTTAGTTCAGTTGCTGTAGTCAATCAATTTGTCAATCTTTTCTACAAGGACAGCATGAGACTTTATCAGTCTAGGTAAGATTCCTCAGCTCTACTCTGTTAAAAAATAAATAAATAGGGGCAGCTGGGTGGTGCAGCAGGTAGAGCACCAGCCCTGGAGTCAGGAGTACCTGAGTTCAAATCCGGTCTCAGACCCTTAATAATTATCTAGTTGTGTGGCCTTGGGCAAGCCACTTAACCCCATTGCCTTGCAAAAACCTAAAAAATAAATAAATAAGAAAGAAAGAAATTGGTTAGAAGCAACTTTAGAGGTTATTGATGAAGAAATTAAGACACTTTTGCCCAGGCTCCCATAACTAATACATGTTTAATAATAATGTTTGTCCTTCATTTTTTTTTTGCAAGGCAATGGGGTTAAGGGGCTTACCCAAGGCCACACAACTAGATAATTATTAAGTGTCTGAGGTTGGATTTGAACTCAGGTACTCCTGTCTCTAGGGCTGGTGCTTTATCCACTGCATCACCTAGTCACCCTTGTCCTTCATTTTTATTTTTATTTTTTTTGTGTGTTTTTTTTTAGGTTTTCACAAGGCAAATGGGGTTAAGTGGCTTGCCCAAGGCCACACAGCTAGGTAATTATTAAATGTCTGAGACCAGATTTGAACCCAGGTACTCCTGACTCCAAGGCCAGTGCTTTATCCACTACGCCACCTAGCCGCCCCTTGTCCTTCATTTTTAAAGAAGACCTTGACATCAGGGAGGTGATGCCATGACAAGCACATGAATTGGATTTAGGTCACCAGTCTCACTTTTTCCTCCAGAACCATCTGGGTCCAATGACTAGAAATGAATCAGGAGAACTGGAGATGGCCCTGGATGTGAGGCAGAGTTAAGTGACTTGCCCAGGGTCACGCAGCTAATTAGAGTCAAATGTCTGATGTCAGATTCAAACTCCCATCCTCCTGAATCCAAGGCCAGTGCTCTACCCACTGTACCACCTAGCTGCCCTAATAAGTGTTTAAAGTGGCATTTGAATCTAGATTGTTCTGATTCCAAGCCTAATGTTATATCTACTATACCATGCCACCTTTCTTGGGCTCTGAGACCAGTGCTCATTCCTTGACCATGGTGCCACGGTCCCATGATCAGAGATACAAAAGCATAGCTCTCTCAGGGCTGGGAATAGCAGGTTGTTATTATCTGTCCTTATATTCAGCCCAGATTGTTTTTTCTCTTTTTGATGATGACAACTTTATAACAGTCTCTTTGATTGGTGCTTAAAGATTTTAATTTGCCTAGGCTCCATGCCTTAAACTATAAGGGGAAAGGGAAAATAGGCTTCTTTCTTTTGTGTGCATGTTTAGCACTAAATGGATATTTCACTAGAGATTAATGGTTGTGGTCCTTCATTCTCAAAGAGGATCATAACATCAGGGAGATGATGACCTGACATGTAAGTGATTTGGATTTGTGAGGGAGGGCTCTGCAAAGTCACCAGCCTCCCTTCTCCTCCAGAGTCATCTGGGTCCAGTGGCAAGATATAGATTAGGATGACTGGATGTGGCCCAGGATACAGCGGAAGACCTTGGCTGACCTGTGTGATTGGGAACGTCATTGTAGAGCTTATTTTTTTTAAGTAAGTTATATTAGTACTTTTTTCCTTTTACATCACAACCATTTCTGAAAATACCATGGAACAGATCCAGTCTTTCCCTTCCCAATATAGTTTGAATCCTCCTTTGTAACAAAGAAAAGCAAATCCATGGGAGGTATTGAAATTACCAAGAGAGGTACTGAGGAAAAGAGGACTCAAAATCTTGAGAGATACTCAAGAATAGTGGGAGTGACAGATGAATAGCCACCAAAGACTGAGAAGGAATGGTCAGAGAGGTAGAAGGAGAATTTGGAGATAGCAATATTACAAAAATTAAAAAAGGAGAGAGTATCCAGGAGAAGAGGGTGATCAGTATAAATCTGCAGAAAGGTCAAAAAGGATGAAAACTGAGAAAAGGACATAACAAGGAGCAATTAAGAGATCACTGATCATTTTAGAGAGTGCTAGAAAGATTCAAAAGCCAGATCTTAGAGCTTACTCTCAGTCATTCAGAAGCAGTTGCCCTAGCTCTTAAATTGGAATCAGTTGAGCAGGATCTTTACATCTTCTCTTACTTCTTCCACCCTGTTTACAAAATTCTTCAGCCAAAGTGTGGGCAGTGGAGAAAAGGGGCTGGATTTTGGAATTTGTCATTTTAGTTCCTTTTCAATAGCTCTGGGAAAAGATCTGATGGCACATAACATTAATTGATTCACCCTTAGTCTTTTGGTTTAAATTTCTTCCTTACAGTCTGCTGCTACTGATCATAAAGGCATGGGCAATGGATTTTATAGTATTTATCCAGTCCTGAGGTCCTTCATCTGGGACTGGAAGGGATCTCAGGGTTATCTAGCCCAATCCCCACATTTTATAGAAAAGAAAACTGAAGTTCACAGAGTCTGAATAATTTGTTCAAGGAGAGAAGGGTAGGAGGGGAGATTTGAACTTTCATCCTTTATCTCCTGAACCAGGATTCCTTCCATGGTACCAGTCTGCCTCCCTTCTTTAAAGCAGATTGCAAGTCCCCCCCCCCACCATAGTTATTCCTCTCAATATTGGGAAAAGGGAAGAAGTGGCAGAACCATTCCCATATTGTAGATAGAAAAATGTAGGCACTGAGTTCATTTATTTGCTCAGGGTCATGAGAGCCAGCAACTCAAAACAATGATCCGGGATCTAAAAATAAAAGCTAATATTTATAGAGTACTTTAAGATTTGCAAGTGGTTTAGAAATATTTTGTCATT
Source organism: Macrotis lagotis (assembly GCF_037893015.1). Lineage (NCBI taxonomy): Eukaryota > Metazoa > Chordata > Mammalia > Peramelemorphia > Peramelidae > Macrotis > Macrotis lagotis. The sequence continues at coordinate 258,710,880 of NC_133662.1, read as the reverse complement.
TATCATCACTTTAGTGGTTGCTATCTATCTATCTACATAGATGTAAAAATATATATTGTATATATTTATATAGTAGTTGAGATAGTTGCCATCATTATCTCCATTTTACAGATGAGAAAACAGTCCAAGAGAGGTTGACTTGTATGTTCCCAGAGCTATTGAAAAGGAACTAAAATGGCAAATTCCAAAATCCAGCCCCTTTTCTCCACTGCCCACATTCTGGCTGAAGAATTTTGTAAACAGGGTGGAAGAAGAAAAGATGTAAAGATTCTGCTCAGTGGATTCCAATTTAAGAGCTAGGCAACTGCTTCTGAATGACTGAGAGTAGGTTCTAAACCCCATAAGATCTGGCTTTTGATTCTTTCTAGCACTTTCTGAAATGATCAATGATGTCTCTTTTTTATATAAATTTTTTTTTTTTAGGTTTTTGCAAGGCAAATGGGGTTAAGTGGCTTGCCCAAGGCCACACAGCTAGGTAATTATTAAGTGTCTGAGACCGGATTTGAACTCAGGTACTCCTGACTCCAGGGCCGGTGCTTTATCCGCTATGTCACCTAGCCGCCCCAATCAATGATGTCTTAATTGCGCCTTGTGATGTCCTTTTCTCAATTTTCATCCTTTTTGGCCTTTCTGCAGCTTACAACTATCTAAGTTGGGAGTCTTCAATACACCTCCAAATATTCTGTCCATCTTCACACCTACCCAACTAACAAGTGAAGAAGGGCTAATGACCACAATTAGGAGGGATGATTAGCAAATTCAGTCCTAAGGGACCCCATGGAATTGGGGTAGAACTTGGTTTAAGAACTAGGTGTCATGGCAGATCCTGAACAGGGAGTCAGGAAGAGCTGAGTTTGAATCCTGCCTCAGATACTTGCTGTATGACTCTGGGCAAGGTAGTCACTTAATCATGCTGAACCTCAGTTTCACCATCCATGAAATGGGGCTAATAACACCCACCTCATAAAGTCTTGGGGAGAATCAAATGATCACTTTGATGCCACTCAAGTGTGTCGTTCCAGTTATTATTTCTGCCTTAAGAGGAGTGTTTAGGACATTAGCAGATACAGTAAAGGCTTGTGGACTTGACTCGATTATGAACTGGAAGGTTCTCCCCATGACTGAGGTGGATACATATCTCTGACCGCCCACAAGTCTAATAATCGCCTGCCTTTTTTGGAATCTCCAAAGCTTATAATCAAAATGTTCTTAAATGTCGAAGCACAGCCTGAAAACGTCCCAGCTTGTATTTTGTAGCAGGGACCCTGGGTTAGCCAACATTCTCCACCAACTGACAGTTCTCTGAAGGGCTCAACAAATGTTAACAGGGAACAGACTGTGATGTCATACCCTGGTAATTATGCTTCCCCACCAGGAAGGCAATTGAACTTGATCTTGTCTTTCTAATCTGTAAAATGGGAATAGTCATCCCAGGTTGATAAAAGGAGGAGGCTTTTCCTCTGGGGCAGCGGAGACCCAGGCTGGTCTTCAAGACTGACTTTTTTAAAGGAAGAAGGCAAAGGGGGGGAATAAAACAGTCTGATCTCATCATTCCAATCTGAAAAATGGGACTAGTTAACCCAGTTAGAAAAAAGCCTGAGATTTTTCTCTGTGGCAACAGAGATAAAGAGTGGTTATTCCGGACTAAATTTTATATGGAAGACAAAGGGAGGAAATAAAACAGAGTCTGATCTCATCATTCCAATCTGTAAATGGGAAGAATCATCCCAGTTAGAGAAAAGTTTGAGACTTTTCTCTGGGGCAGCAGAATCCTCAAGACTGACTTATTTAAGGAAGAAGACAAGTGGGGGGGATATAAAACAGTCTGATCTCATCATTCCAATATGTAAAATGGGAATATTCATGCCAGTTAGAGAAAAGCTTGAGACTCTTCTCTGAGGCAACAGAGACAGAGAGTGGTCTCCAAGACTGAATTTTTTATGGAAGAAGTCAAGGGGGGCTGGGAACCGAGTCTGATCTCATCATTCCAATTTGTAAAATGGGAATGGTTATCCCAGGTTGATAAAAGTATGAGGTTTTCCTCTGGAGCAGCAGAGACAGAGACTGGTCTTCAAGACTGAATTTTTTATGGAAGAAGACAAAGGAGGGAAATAAAACACAGTCTGATCTCATCATTCCAATCTGTAAAATGGGACTAGTTAGCTCAGTTAGAGAAAAGCTTTAGACTCTTCTCTGAGGCAACAGAGACAGAGAGTGGTCTCCAAGACTGATTGTGTTCTAAGGCAGAAGGTGGACTGAGAGTGTTGATAAGTGTTTTGACAGGAGGCCAGCCCCTACATGCAGAGAGCCAGAGTCTGTCTCTGCCTTGGCTGGGAGGCAGCCCCTGACAGGGCTGGCCTAACCCAACTCTTCATCCAAACACTGAAAAGGACCAGAAGTCTTAACCATCTGCCAGGGGATTACGCTGTCAAAAGAACACAAAGCCTTGGCTGCTCACCCAGGCTCAAGGCTTCCAAATAGAGTCTGAGTCCCAAAGGGAGAGGGGCCCCTGTTAAATATAGCCTTGATGTTGCAGAACTGATTGTTATTTGTTTTCTCCAAGAGTTCACCTAAAATAGCCCACCAGTGGATCCGAGACCTTTAAGTGGAACAGGAAAACAGGCGGGTGGGCCAAGAGCAGCCACTTGGAGAGCTCAGCTACTAAGAAACCAGTTTCTACCCAAATGAGAGGAGACTTCAGGGTCAGCTGTACCCCAATAAAGAACCCCGTTTAAGATGGGGGGCTAAGTCTGCCTCAATTTCCCCTGCTGTAAGATAGGGATTTCCCAGTGAACTGCTTCTACTTCTATTATGAAGCTTCACAGCATCCTCACTCTAAGCTGAAAAGACCTCAGAGGCCATGCTCCTCATGGTCCCGGTGAGAAAGCTAAAGTTGGGGCAGCTAGGTGGCATAGTGGATAAAGCACCGGCCTTGGAGTCAGGAGCACCTGGGTTCAAATCCGGTCTCAGACACTTAATAACTACCTAGCTGTGTGGCCTTGGGCAAGCCACTTAACCCCATTTGCCTTGCAAATAAAAAAGAGAAAGCTAAAGTTCAGAGAGGTCCAAGAATCTTAGATTAAGAGGTAGAGGAAACCTTGGAAACCATCTAGTTCATCCACATCATGGCTCAGTTGTCTCCTTAAGAGATGAGGAAAGTGAGATTTAGGGAAATCGCTCAAAGAAGTGACTTGTCCAGAGTCATACAGATATGAGTCAGAGCCAGGATTGAACCAGGAAAGACTCTTCAAACCCTACATTTGGTACTCAGGTCATTTCACTATGCTGCCTCTCTGTTCTGGCACAATGCCAGTATACAAAACTGTGTTACTTGAAGCAAGTTGCTCCCTCTCCCTGGGCCTTGGTTTCTTCATCTGTAAAATGAAGAGATTGGACTAGATAAATGATAATCAAATAATAAAGGAAGGAAGGAAGGAAGGAAGGAAGGAAGGAAGGAAGAAAGAAAGAAAGAAAGAAAGAAAGAAAGAAAGAAAGAAAGAAAGAAAGAAAGAAAGAAAGAAAGAAAGGAGGGTTGGATGGATGGGTAGAGACAGTGATAGGGAGAAAGAGAGGAGAGAGAGTGGGAAAAGAGAGAGAAGGAGAAAGAAGAAAAGAGAAAAGAGGAGAAAAGAAAAGGGAGAAAGAGGGAAAGTGAAGAGAGAAAAGGAGAGGGGAAAGAGGGAAGAAAGAAAAGAAAAAGTAAAGAAGAGAGGAGAAAGACAAGATTAGAAAGTGAAAAGAGAGGAGAGGAGGGGAGGGAAGGGGAGGGGAGGGGAGGAGAGGAGGGGAGGGGAGGGGAGGGGAGGGGAGGGGAGGGGAGGAGAGGTCTGTTAAGTGCTCACTGAAAGATTTGTTAAGTGTTCACAGTCTGCCAGACTCTGGGACTGACTGTGGATTCAAAGAAAAACAAACACAATCCAGGTCTTATACAGAGAGATTCTATTTTAATGGGAGAAGATAACAGATAAAGGATAAAGGGGTTACCAGGAAGGAAGGAGAAAGAGGTTTCTGGATTTGAGGGAGGGGATGGTTGCTTAGTACTTAGCTAGATGAGAAAAAAAAAGAGGCTCAAATGGGTGTTTGTGGGGTGTCGAAAGCAGAGAGTGAGGATGCTCCCTAAGGTCCTTTCCAGTTTCAAACTGGATTTATGCTCCAAAGCTGAGGTTAATTTGTAAACTTGAAATCAGAGGGAGGATAAACTATTGATTTGTGGCCAATAATCAAAATTCACTTCTGTTAATGATAATACTTTATATTTAAGGCTTACAAAGCATTTTCCGTATAATGATTCTGATGCAGGTAGTAAAACTCCCTTCCTGCCCATATCTCAGAGGCAGCAAGGAGATCCAGTGGGAAAGACTTGAATATGAATCCTGCCTAAGATACTTACTAGCTGTGTGACCCTGAACAAGTCACTTAACTTCCTCTGGGTTTCCTCTTCCTCCTTTGTGGAATGAAGAGATTGGACTCAAGGGTCCCGTACATGTCTTCCAATTGTACATATGTGACCTTCAGTGTCATAGGTTCAGTCTGGTTAGGAGATTGCCCAGTCACATTGCTAGTATGTGTCAACAACCAAACTTCCCAATTACAAGTCTAATAATATTTTCTTTAAAAAGAAACAAACCATACACATTTTTCTTTTTTATAATGAACTTAACTATAAACAACACATTTCAAATACACAAAGATTAGAAAATTATAATGCAGATAAAATTGAATTTCCATTATCTATAGTTTTTAAAGAGTAGATATTAAAATCACCAAAAGACCCTGAGGACCTCCCAGTTTGAATTTTTTTTTGACCAGATAAAAGTAGTAATTCTTTACTCCATCTTTTTCTTACCTAGCCTTAATAATTAAAAAAAATCCTGCCTCAGTCAAACTGAGAGCAGTTAAAAGACCTTAGCTTAAAATGACCAGAGTCTCCCATTGCATCTAGAGCCATCTCCAGTCATCCTGATTCATATCTGATCACTGGATCCAGATAGCACCAGAGGAGAAAGTGAGGCTGGTGACTTAATCCAGCATCCCCTCCCTCTGCATATCACTGTATCACCTCCCTGGTGTCATGATGTTATTCAAGAACAAAGGACAAAGGGGACAGCTAGGTGGTGCAGTGGAGAGAGCATGGACCCTGGAATCAGGAAGACCTGAGTTCAAATTTGACCTCAGACACTTAATACTTAGTTGTGTGACCTTTGGCAAATTACTTAACCCCATTGCCTTGCAAAAACTTAAAAATAAATAAAATAAAATGAACAAATGACAAAAATGAAGAATATTAAAATATATAAAACAATATGATTTCTTTGTGTGTATCCCTTTCTTAACTACTTTGACCTTGTTTGTTTTTATTTTCACATGTGTATTTTTGAAATATTTCACTGATGATCTCCCCATCCACTGTGTGTGTGTGTGTGTGTGTGTGTGTGTGTGTGTGTGTGTGTGTGTGTATGTGTTGGGGGGCAGGGGGAATGAGTGAGGGCTTATTTAGCCATTCCCCTGAAACCTCCAAAACTATCCCTTGTAATAAATGGCCACCAATACTTTGGCCAAGAATAGCCTGTCTTATTGTGCATCCGTTTTCAGACGTGGCTGATGTATTGACTTGTTTGGTGGAGTCTAACGTCTTTGTCTCTGTGCTTTTAATCTAGTTTGAGAACTGGGTCTTCCTGGCTTCCCCTTTGTCTGATCGGAGCCCAGTACTCAGACTCAGGTCTCCAAACCAATTTATCCTTATTCTACAGCAATCCTCACACCCTCTGCTTCAAAGGGGAAAGCACTGGGACAGCCAAACATCTGGGTAATGGTGGAAGGAGCTTTCAGCCACTGGTGTTCTCAGAGAGGATGCCCGGCCAGCTGGGGCTAGAAAAACAACCCAGAGGCCGATGTACAGGCAGGCCATCTCCAAATTGAGTTCCAATACTGCCTGGGTTCCAAAGTTAATTTCTGAATCCACTCTTTGGAACTTGAACACATTTTCCCAACGAAACACTTGGGAATATTTGGTAGTTAGTTTCCCAGGCCAGTCTGTGAAAGCCCATTTAACCCATAACATACCTGAATGTCCAGATCAATGGAAGACCAAGCACTGATGCCCTGGACCTGGATGGGGCCCTGGACCTAGATTTTGGTTCCATAACTGGAAAGGTCCTCAAAGGACAAGGATCCCAACGCCCTCATTTTAGATAGTAAGGTACTGCCCCTTTCATGTAAGGATGTTTATGGATAAGGGTGGAACATTTATGATAAGGGTAGACATTTTTTGTGAAACAGAGAAAAGCATCTTGAGGAGAAGCATGGACAGCTCAGAGGGAATGTTAAAGAAAAACAGTTCTTCCTATAAAATAGAAAAAGTGTTTGAGGAGAAGCCTTAAAGTTCTGAGAGGAACAGAGAAAAATTAAACCCCTTAGGGGCAAAAGTGCTCACTGAGGGACAAAGGTGGCCATAGCTGCTTTGCTTCCCAGAAGCTAATTGACATAAAACTGCTTTGGAAGTTATTATTGGGAAATTCTAAATCAAATTACTGCTAAAAGAAATAAGGATTACCCATCTTCCTGAGTTCAAATCCAGCCTCAGGGACTTAGTGTGATCCTGGGTAAATCACTTAACACAGTTTGCCTCAGTTTCCTCATCTATAAAATGAACTGGAGAAGGAAATGGCAAATCACTCCAGTATCTTTGCCAAAAAAACCCTAGATGTAGTCATGAAGAGCCAAACATGACTGAGATAAGATTATGGAATTATTATATATTTTAACTGCCACAACTATGGAATTATTATGTTTAGTAACTGTCTACAACATGATTCAATGGGGTTATTATTAGATTAACTTTTATAACAATGTTGTTATTATGCATATTAATTGTAAATGAACTATTTGTGTTATATCCGACAGAAGTGTCCATTTGTGTTTTGTGTTCCTCTGCCAAAACAGAAGTGGAGGGAGGCTCTGATTCAAGGCATTAAAATCCAGATCCAAAGGCAGTTGAGAAGCCATCTGAGAAAACTAGAGATGCTGTTTCTAGAAGCCAAGTCATTGGAAGCTGATGGAGCTGAGAGAGGCAACAAGATACCCTAGATTCTGGAAGCCTACCAGCAGATTAGTGATAGATTCTGGAGCTAATGTAGGGAGTTGATCAGACTAATGGCAAGCTTTGATGCTGGAAGCTGACTGGATACAATTGTAATCTGGGTTATTGAAACAACTAACTGGAGAAAGGTTGCCTTGCTGCCTCATCCCAACTGCACCAGGAGAGAGGGAAACCCTTCAAAAGCTTTTCTGCCTTGCCTTTTACTGACATTTATAGATAGGGGGAAAGTCCTTCAAAACCCATAAAGAACTGATCTAAATAACTTTGCAAATCCTAGGCTTAAAGGAAACTGCTTTTTTTTTTACTGGACAATTTTCACATGGTCTCAGTTCCCAGGTCAAGGAGCAGTCAAATTCTGAAGATCCCAAGCTTAAGCCTGCTGTTGATAGAAAGTTCTTAAAATTTTTCCAGAGGTCCAAGAGTAAGGGAGAAAAAGTTTTGCTTATCGGAAGAGAGAGGATTAGAAAATGAGTGGTCCTGCCAGTCTTGTGACACACTGTGTAAATTATTCCTTAAAGAGAATACAGATATCCAAGCCTACAATGTAGAGTTATGTATATTGGTGGAAAAGTGTGATGTGGGTTTATGGGTTAACTGGTATGTTTTGATTAGAGGTAGCTAGATGGCACAGTGGATAGAGCTAGATCCAGGACTGGCATCAGGAAGACCTGAATTCAAATCTGATCTCAGATACTTACCATAGGAAAGTTACCTTAGTTTCCTCATTTGTCAAATGGGGGGTAAGAATAATAACATCCCTATTCCAGGGTTGTTGTGAGGCTCAAATGAAATATTTGTAAAGTACTGAGTATACTTTCTGGAAAAGGCACTTAATAAGTGATTATTTCCTTTCTTTACCTTAATCTTGCTTTTCCATTTTATTTAGGACATGTTACTTATGATTACTCTTGTTTTTAATCTTCTCTTTTAGTTAATGTTTCATATTTAAAAATTAAAAGCATTTTTTGTGATGGGGGGGTGTAAATGGCCAGCACAGCAGTAGAGGCTCAAATACTACTTCTTTGTAAATTGGACAATTTGGACATTATTTTTAGGAATGAGAATCAGCATGGACATGACCAACTAGATAGAGGACTAGATGTGGTCTTCAATCCTCATGATCTTTCATTCTCCAAAATAGGAATTATTTATAAGAGATAAAGCAATTATAGTTGTCTCTGTAGTCTAAAGCAGTGGTGTCAAATTCAAATGGATATGAGGGGTCACTAAGCCATACATTGGGATCCCTGCAGGATCAATATTGACTTAGAAAATCACACATTCACATTATTTATGTTCTATTATATTTTTATTTATTTTGTAAAATATTTTCCAATTAAAATTTAATCTGGTTTGGACCACTCTTAGGATAAAGTGGGTTGAACTCAATGAAACAACAAAAAAGAAGGCTAATACCTAACCTCTGACTGGCTTACTCACCTACCGTCTCTCTCTCTCACCAAGATCCCACATTTGGGCAGCTGAACAGATTGAACTAGGAGATTTCTAGAGAACTCTATCCTGTTCCCCTTACCAAAAGGCAGAATCTTTCTTTGGATGTCAACATAGCAGAGCTCCCTGTTGTAATAGTACTCAGCCAGAGAACTGAGGTCAGAGAGCAGGGCACCAGTATGTGTGGTACTCCACTAGGCCTGAGGGAAAAGGGATTTATATCCATCTGGGACCAGTTCTATTCATCCAGAAGATACTGGAAGCAGAAAAATGTGAATTACCTAATAAAAGAGGAATTTGAGGGGCAGCTAGGTGGCACAGTGGATAGAGCACCGGCCCTGGAGTCAAGAGTACCTGAGTTCAAATCCGGCCTCAGACATTTAATAATTCCCTAGTTGTGTGGCCTTGGGCAAGCATTTAACCCCATTGCCTTGCAAAAACCTAAAAAAAAAAAAAAAAGGAATTTGAAATAGTTTTAAAATCTAGTACCCAGGGAAACAGCCATCAAAGGGAAAGGTATCAGAAAGTGAGCAATAAACCAAAATAAGGGGAAAAGTTTGAAATTACCTCAAGATCTTAAGAGAAAGAAAGTTCATTTAAGGACATTGAGCAAAAGCAGGGCAACCAGTGAGAATGTATTAATAATAGAAGGGAATGTGGCCTTCAGATCAGTTTCACAGTCTAGAATCTATAATAAATATTGTAACAGAGTATTTTTTATATGACTATGGAAACTTTGATTACATCTTCTGAAAACTGACTTCTTGTTTTTTGATCATTTATCAATTGGGAAATGGCTCTTATTTTTATAAATTGAGGAAATTATATGAATTATATGAAGAGACATTTAAGAATTATACGTTGGGGCGGCTAGGTGGCATAGTGGATAAAGCACCGGCCTTGGAGTCAGGAGTACCTGGGTTCAAATCCGGTCTCAGACACTTAATAATTATCTAGCTGTGTAGCCTTGGGCAAGCCACTTAACCCCATTTGCCTTGAAAAAACCTAAAAAAAAAAAAGAATTATATGTCTCCAAGAAGAACATGGAGGTTTAATAAAAAGTTTGAAGAATACAAGAAAGATGCCCAGACCTTCTTTACATAGAAAATAAAGTGCCAATCAAAAGAATCTACAGATTTCGTCTAGGTAAATCATCCAAACAAACATATCCTATGTTGTAAGCACACACACACACACACACCCCTTACATCCTTACATGTGTATGTGTGTACGTGCACACATGTAATGGTTAATTCAAACAATTACATTGACAACCAACAAATTCTGTAATCAAACAGACAAGGAAAGACCTTCAAATATAAAAGAAAAGAAATTCAAATAATACAAGACTATTCTACCCTCACCAGAAACTATCGGAGGGAATGGCAAAATGTTTTCAGAAGAACTCAAGCTATAACCCAAGGTGGTATGTCCTGCAAACCTGAGTCTAACCATCTATAAAGAAAGATGGATGTTCAAGATAAAGAGGTATTTGAAGCGTTCCTACAAAGAAAACCATTCTGATTCACTTAAATCAATCTTATGGGCAAGTCAAGATATTCTCCTGATATCATGCTCTTCTTTAATACTGAGGAGAGTTATTATTATTATTATTATTATTATTATTATTATTATTATTACTATTACAAAGCATCAAACCTGAACAAATTTTTTGCTTTTCAAATGTCCTAGACAACCAAAATACAAGGAATGAAAATAAATCCGGCAACCAAGGAAGTCACAAATAGCAAAATAAATTACTCCTGGTAGGGGAAAAAAAAAGGGTGGAAATTAAAAGAATCAGTGTGATTTATTGGAGAGAGCATTTGATGTGGAGTCAGGAAAACTTAATTTCAAATATGAGCTCAGACACTAATTAGCTAAGTTATCCTTGGCAAGTCACTCTCTGTACCTAAGTTTCTCGTTTATATATGAGGGATTAGATTCAATGTCCTCTAATATGCCAGTTCCAACTCTAAACTGATGGTCCTATAATCCTATTTGCATAAAAAGATACTGAGGCACAGTAAAGTTAATGGATGGGTTATATGGTGAAAGCACAATATAATTCCCAAGTCAGCCCTTCCCCCCCCATGACACCACCCAACAATAATAAATAGATCCTCAGTCTATCTTCCCTAATTAGGTACAGAAGATCCCATCCAGGAAAAATAACTGCTGATTCATCCACAAATCTCAGGTTATTTTTAGCTCACTGCTCCACAAGGGGCTTTGGTGGAGCGGGAAGCTTGGAGCAAGGAGTGGAAAATAGGGTGATCTGATCATTTTGGTTGAGCAGAAGCCCAACCCCACCCCCTGTCATCTTTCCACCTGATCTCCTTCTAATTTCTTTTCAGAGTATAGGAAGAAAAAAGAAAAAAGCCAGGGTAGAAAGAAGACTCAAAATTTTTGAGAGGAAGACTCAAAATGAGGCTATGAACTCTGGGATCTGGTGGCATGTTGGTGATACATACTTTTCAATTGGCCATCCTGGAGAGGGACACATGGGATTGCATGGAGACAAAGGGTAAAGCACCTGCAAACCCAGACACTGAGAATGTAAAAATGATGGTCCTATCATACTCCTTCTGTTTCTTCCCTAGTATTCCATGACACAGTAAAAAGATCATTGGCTCAGGAATCAGACAAGTTGGCTTCAAATCCTATCCTGAGACCTTACCTGTATGACCTTTGGCAAATTACTTAACTACCTGAGCCTCAGTTAACCTCAGTTATAAAATAAGGGGTTGGACAAGAGAACTTTGGAGGTTTCTTCTAGTTCTGTCTTTTTGAGTAGACTCATAAAGTAACTTAACCTCCCTGGCCTTCAGTTCCCTTATGTATAAAATAAGTCAATTGAGTAGATGGATTCTGAAGCCATGTCTAGCTCAGGAGTTTGTGAAGTTACTTTTTAAAAAGAATTTGATAACCATTTCAATTACTTCCTTTGTAATCCTATGCATTTAAAAATATACTCTGGGAAAGGGGCCCAAAAAAGATTATGTATGATCCTTTGCTGCCTGATGACAAGTAAAAAGATGAGAGAGGGGAAAAATGTAAGGGTTAATACTACCCATGAGAACCTTCCTTCTCCAGGCTCTACAGGCCTGCTCAGTATGGGAAAGAGGTTCACTCTAATGCTACTGGATGCATTTATTGCTTTTTTTGATCAGATTCTGAGGCTACTCACTGGCATTGGCAAGCTGGTTCCTTGGAGAGCAACTTCCCTTAGAGTTGGAGGGTTAGTTCTGAATAGTAGGGAATGTTTTCTAATCCTATAGCTCATGAGCCCCCACCAGTGTGCTTCTCCCCCAGTGACTGCAATTTGGTATCAGCAGTCATACTTAAGTAGCTAACACATTAGATGGCTAACATTTACATACTTTAATGTGTTTATTAGATAGCTAACATGTATAGAGTACTTTTACATATTATTTAGAATATTATAGTATATTATACAGTAGTATATAGAATAGCTATAGTATTTAGTATGTTATATAGAATAGTATATTAGTATATTATATAGAAAAGCTGTTATTTATATAGTATATATAAATTTATATATATATATATATAATTAAAAATAAAACATTTGCAAAGTGCTTCATATGTGTTATTTCATTTTCACATCTATGAGAGGTAGTATTAGCCCTATTTTCCAGATGAAGAAACTGAGGCAGATGGAGGTTAGATGATTTGCCCAGAGTTACACAGCTATTGAGTTACTGAGACCTCATTCTTGTCTCCAGGTCCAACAGTCTTCCCACTGCATCACCTAACTACCTTATTTACTAAGGTAGCATGAAATAAATAGTTGATACAAGCATTCCTCTCAAAAATCTGTGGTGGATTCTGCTACCAATACACAAAGACCAGGGGATCATTTATTTAGTCCAAGACTCACATTATGAAGATGAGGAAACTGAGGCCAGGGAGGTAAAATGACAAAGGACAAATATTCAAAAGTGGAAGGATCCTTAGATCCTGTCCAGCTTTCTTAGTTTACTTTTTTTTTTTTTAGGTTTCTGCAAGGCATGGGGTTAAGTGGCTTGCCTAAGGCCACACAGCTAGGTAATGATGAAGTGTCTGAGGCCATATTTGAGCTCGGGTCTTCCTGACCTAGCTTCCCCTCTTACTTTATATTTGAAGGCACTGAGTTCCATGCAACATGGTAGGATGGATAGTGTCGGACTTCTAAGTAGAGTTAGGCAGAACTTAATTTTAATCCTGCCTCATACATGTCTCCTAGCTGTGTGACCATGGACAACTCAATCTCTTCCCGACTCCATTTCTTATCTGTAGAAAGAAGATAATAATAACACCTACTTCCCAGGGTTATTATTGGGAGCAAATGAGATAATATATGTAAGGCACCAAGCAAGAATAATTACCCGATAAAAATGCTAGCTATCATTAGCAACCAGATGAAAATACAGGGTTCTGTTTGTCCATGCTTTTTAAAGTGAGGCAATCCTGCAATCTTGGCTGTTTCTGGATCAACTGAGAGTTAAACAAATCTGCCCCACACTCCCCTAATCCTAATAGATTAAAACATGCTCAAATGCTATACATGAAGGGAAGAATGTGAAGGGTTCAGCAGTTATCTCACCCAAACACAGAGCACCATCAACAGACCTGGGAGCCTCCAGGTTACAAGAAGTTGATTCTGAAAGTTCTGAAGGCCTCTAAGTTTATCCCACCATCCAAGAAGAGAGAGAGATAGCACTTATCCAGCAACACATGTTCACACACAATGATGGTCCATGACCTCATGAAGAGTCACACACAACTAACAGCAACAGACCAATGCTATTTACAATCAGAATGCAGAGTTTATTAGATAGCTAACATGTCTATGGTACTTTAGTATATTTATCTTGTCTATTTGTCTTGCTAGTTCTCATAAGTCCCTAATAAACACTTATGGATTGATTGGTTCCATGATTTCATTCATGTAGGGAATTCTCATTGAGGAAATTCCATCTAACCATGGAGATCATCACTAACTCTTCAGTTTTAAATCTGAACCAGTAGAAATTCATAACCTAAATTCCTGTGAGCTTAAAAAATTCCCTTTGATAACTGTATTTCAATGTAATTGGTTTCCTTTGAAATACTATGTATTTTTTAATGCACTTAAAACCATGATTCTGAAGAGTCCATTGGCTTCACCAGATTGCTACTAAGGGGATCCGTGATACAAAAATTTAGTTAATACTCTTTGGACTAGAGAGTTACCTGTGAAACTGAAAGATTAAGAGACTTTCAGGTCTTATTGCCTATATAAGTCAGAGGTAAAACTTGAACCCAGGTTTTCCTAAAGCTAAGATTCTCTCTCTATTCATTATGCCACAGCTGCCTTTTCAATAATACTTTTAAATGGTTCTATATGATATTAAAAAGAAACCAGATTTGACATTCCATGAAATCTGAGAGCTAATAATTCCCCATATTCCATCTGAAAAGGCCATTTTTTTCTTCTCTCATTGGGTCCAAATGAACAAAACCATCACCACAAGCTATGTCATTCATACTGCATATTTTGTTGGAAACCACCAAAAATTAAAGTTGACAAAAATTCTCAGGTTTATGGATTGAAGGACGCCTTACAATAATTGTGTGACTTGTCTGCTAGGAAGTCCCCATGGTGAGGGAAGTACTGTCAAAACTTCAGGACAGATTTAGACCAGGGCAGCCAGTGTTGCTTAAATTGAATTGGACCCTTTCTCTCTTTTTCTTTTCCTGGAGACTCAGATTAGCTTAACCTTGCATAATATGGCCAAGGCATATTATGACCAAGGCATATTAACATTCTCATCCCTTTGATTTTAAAAACCATCAGAATACAGAAGTCCATTTCACAGCTCGAAAGGGATAACTAAGGTGGAAACATCATGATCAGGAGCATGAGTGGGAGTCCTTGGAGAGAGTCCTTGGTAAGCTACCTGAAAGCTAAGTGTGACCCGGATGAGACTGAAACAGTTCTGGAGTCCAACTTTGGGGTGAGGGGCAAATCAATGGCCTGAATCAGACCTAGATAAGCAGAAACCTTTTGCACTGGTGAGGTGTATAGTTAAGTAGAAAGAGTACTGGCATGAGAAGCAAAGAATTTGGGTTCAAGTTTCACCTCTGATGATTACCATCTGTATGACATTAGATACGTCTCCTTATGTCCTTGGACCCCAATTTTCTTATCTATAAAATGAATGGGGTTGGATTAGATATCCTCTGAGGTCCCTTCCAGCTCTAAATATTCAATGAATATCATCATTTGGATAAAGAGACAGTTGAGGGGTGGCTAGGTGGCGCAGTGGGGTGGCTAGGTGGCGCCGTGGATAAAGCACTGGCCCTGGAGTCAGGAGTACCTAGGTTCAAATCCGGTCTCAGACTCTTAATAATTACCTAGCCGTGTGGCCTTGGGCAAGCCACTTAACCCCATTGCCTTGCAAAAAAAAAAAGAGAGAGACAGTTGAACATATTACCTTGAAGGCACCCCTCAAAGAGTATTATGAGCTG
Source organism: Macrotis lagotis (assembly GCF_037893015.1). NCBI lineage: Eukaryota > Metazoa > Chordata > Mammalia > Peramelemorphia > Peramelidae > Macrotis > Macrotis lagotis. The sequence goes on along the minus strand of NC_133662.1, from coordinate 258,695,813 downwards.
AGACTAGTCTAGCCCTCTGAGCACCCAGTGACTAGAAGCTTCCCCATGGAATTCCCAAGTAGTTTAAATAAGTTTTTCAGTTCTTACTTCTAGGAGAAAGAATATGAAGATAATCCAATCTATTATTCAATTTAGTTCAGTTACTACCTAGACAGTTTATTGGAATGGGTAGAGTGTTGGTAGAGTCATGAATAGCTTCATTAAAATCCTCTTAGACACTACCAACTGTGTCATCCTGAGAGGTCTTGACTTCTTGATACCTCAGTTTTCTCTGATGAAAAGGACCAATAAAAATAGCATTTACCACAAAAGGATGATTTAAGGATCAAATGAGACATTATAGGTAGAGCTCTGTTTTTCTAATTAAATGGTTTAATCATCATCATTTTCATCTTAAATGATGAAATCTTGGTCATCATCAGTATTGGTGTAATGATTGGGAAGCAACAGGGGGTCACTGACCTGGATAGGAATGTCCCTGGGATTGATGTATTAACAGGTTTCATTGAAGACTATTTTATGAAGTGGAGATTCTGACAATACTTACTCTCTCCTCTATCTTCTCTGTTTCCAAGAATTTAAGGAGAGATATTTTTATGACAATCACCCTTCAGATATTTGAATGCCTCCTAAAAAAGGAATAATTCCTGACCCCCTTCAGACAACTACAAAATAAATAGTGATAATTTCAAGCCACTTTGATCAGCGAGTATGAAGGCCCATCAAGCAGAGCATTCAAAAACCTGTGGTTTCTTTCATAGGTTGCTTTTGTGATGAAGAAAGGGCAGATTTGCATTATGGTTCCTGTTCTTAGGATGGTCTAGAAAGAGATAACGGAACCATGGATTTGGAATTGTTGTTTGTCCTTCATTCCTGAAAAAACCATGACATCAGGAGGTGATACCATGGCATGCAAATGAATTGATTTAAATAGGGATGACTGTGCAATGTCATCTATCTCACTTTCTGCTCTGGAGCCATCTGAGTTCAGTGGCCAGATATGGATCAGGATGACTAGAGATGACCCTGGATGCAGTGGGAGATCTTACCTAGCCTTAATCAATCAATGGCTTTTGCCTCAAACTCAGAACTGTTAGACCTTGGATCCAGAATTTAACAGCTGTGCAATCCAAGCCCTTCATTTGACTGAAGTACAGAGAAACGGTCACTTGTCCAGGTTCACACAAGTATCAAGTAACCAAAGCAGGACTGGAAATCCACATTCATTCTCTCCATAGTGCCATGCTGCTTCTGACATAGTAGCTTCCAAATATTATCTCAGTTTCTTTCACAGCCATCCAATAATGCCCTCATTCTACAAATAAGGAAACTAAGTCCCAGATAAGTGGTTTGTCTAGAAAGGGAATAAATTGGGGAGTTAAGACTCTCTTACTTTAGCTTAAAGCTTTTCTCTAAATAAATATAAATCTACTTCTTTCCTGAGGGTGACTTGAAGGGAATGAAAATGTGTGATCACATTTTACACATTAAAATGAATTCATTTAAATGTAAATAGTCACCAAATTGGCAAGGTTGTTTACGTTGATGCTTGGTCTTGAGTGTTTAATAAAACATTTAATTAAAATATAATCTCCTAGAGGAAAATAACAGATTCTATTTAAGAGAAGTCAGGCTTAACTAATGTATCATTGCTCTTTCAGAGGGAAAAGGAGTATACATTTGGGAATGAACCAAAGAGCATAATGGATTTATGTTTTCAAAAAGTCATAGCAAGGTTTCATACAAAGGTTATTAAAATAAACGAATTACTTTCTGGTGTGCAAAGGATATTCTGTCATGGCCCAGGATTACTTTGGAGTCATAAAACATCCTGGATGAAAAAATATATATAGACTTACCATTAACTTATATATTAGATGTTATGATAAGCAACAGGAGATAACGGATAGAGAGATGGTCGTGAAGACAGGAAGACCTGGGTTTATGTTCATCTCTGACTCATGCTGGTGGTGTGACCTCACTCATTCTGCCAGGTCCCAGTCAACTCACTTAGGCTAGAAGGTACAGAGCAGTTGACATGAATTGATAGAAGGAGTTTCCCTACCTCTGGGTTTCCCAGACTAATGAGGTAATATGTCCGGTCCCTTCCCTACTAAATATAATAACAATCAAAATACCAAGAGTCTTATTTATGGGATGCTAATGACATTTATATGGAAAAACAAGCAGATGAGAATGTTTTTTTATATTTTATTTGTTTTCCAATTATATAAATAGGAGTTTCTACTTATTTTTTGTAAGGTTCTGAATTTTACACTTTTCCCCCAGTCTCCCTCCCCTCCCCTCCCCAATCTGATCATCTTTATTTTGTTTCCATGCTATACATTGATCCAGATTGAATGTGTTGCTAGAGAAATCATATCCTTGAGGAGAAAATAAAATGTGAGAGATGGCAAACTTATGTAGTACGTTAAGACACTTTTTTTTTAAAATTGAAAGTAATGGTCTTTGGTCTTTGTTCAAACTCCATGATTCTTTCTCTGGATACAGGTGGTATTCTCCATGGCAGATACACTAAAATAGCCCCTGATTATTGTGTTGATGGAATGAGCAAGTCCATTAAGGTTGATCATCACCCCCATGCTGCTATGAGGGTGGACAATGTTCTTTTGGCTCTACTCCTCTCGCCCAACATCAGTTCATGCAAGTCTTCCAGGATGCAGATAAGAATGTTAAGGGAAGCCGGTGAAAGGAGTCTTAAACTCTTAGATTTAAAAGCGGACAACACCAAGTTATCACAAAGGTTATTGATGAATCTGTCTGGTACTGGGGGAAAATGAAGAAATAAATCAATGGGACAAAATGAGAATACAGATATAAAGCCAGATATATACAAAATAACAGTGTTTAAAAAACCTGGTGATTAGACAAGAAAGCAATTTGGACCCACATCTTATTTTATATTACCGTCTATTTACGTCTGCTGTGGGTCAGACACTGGGCAAGTTACTGGGGAATACACATAATTATCATGATTAATATTAGTGGTACTTAATAATAACAACAACAGTAATAATAATAGAAGTTTACATTCCAATGGGGATAGAAGGTAACAATATTATATATAATGTTTATGAAGAATAAACATAATAGAGTAAGTAAAAAGAAGTTAAATATATCCTCATTAAATCTGGCTAGTTCGGAGCCTTAAACAAAAAAAATCCTCTAGAAAAGATTGAAAACAGTAGTATCATACCTGTTTACAGCTCACTCGCCCAACTCACACCACCATTGATCGGTCGGTTCCTCAGAGGGATGACTGTTTTGGGATTTTTTTTGGTTTTTTAAGTTTTTGCAAGGCAATGGGGTGAAGTGGCTTGCCCAAGGTCACAGAGCTAGGTCATTATTAAGTGTCTGAGATCGAATTTGAACTCAGGTCCTCCTGACTCCAGGGCTGGTGCTCTATCCACTGCACCACCTAGCCACCCCCAGAGGGATGACTGTTACTACTCTCAGAACTCTAAAATAATGCTTTGGTTGGCTACCCTCTAAAATACTTGCTCATGGGTCCCAACTTGTGCCCTGTCTCTTAACAATGTCAATAAACTGATACCTTTAGTTTAAATTTAATACATAGGTAGACAGAGGCAAAGTTCCAAGCACAATTAATTTATTAATAAAGCACACATTTCCCTTGAGATAGGATCTCAGCTTCCCCAGCAAAGTTAAGTTGGGCAATAGCAACTCTTCTTATAGTTTTTAGAGACATATAGAATAGAGAAAAGGATTTCATAAATGGGGAACAAGTCCTGATTGTCTAGAAATTGGGAATGAGGGTCTAACAACAACCCCCTCCTTCCCACCTGTGAATTAGAAATGTTTGTTGTTTGAGTCCACCTGCAAGGTCAAAGATAGTGAGCCCAACTTCTTTGAATAACAAACCAGACATCCCTCAAGGGTAGAAGATTTCATTGACATAAGAATAAAAGAGTGATTAACAAGAGAACAAGATTTCCACACATTTCTATTACAGGACAGTTGAATTTCTGAACTATGTTCAGAGACTAAATTGGCTTAAACAGTTACAGAACAAAGTCAATTAAGTGTAATTAAAAAAATACAACCAATTAAAAAATTAAAAAAGACAGAAATAATCTGATTTTTCATTAGCAAGAGCATTTACATAAATAACATAGCAAGAACAGTCATTGCAAATAATTTTCACCAAAATCAGAAGAGTTGGGAGAGACTCAAAGGACATGGACAGTGAAGCAATGGCAGTGTAGAGGGCAGGGCATCAAGATGGCTTTTCTTTCCAGAGGATTCTTGCAAAGTTTGCTCTGGAATTACTCCTCTTTACAGATGATTGTGTCTCTGTTGATCTAATGCTTAACTGGGCTTGCCTCTTGACCAGTGAGTAGGCTGTGAAAATAAAGAGATTATTTGGAGAGAGCAATCTCAGATGAGATTGGCAGCCAGATTGCAGAGGATTTTAAGAGAATGAAAAAAAGAGGAATTGGCAGCAATGGGTTCAAACAGCCTTTTCAAGGGAATTAACTGAAAAGGAGACTAGAGATTTAGGATGAATAGCTAGCAGTTAGGGTAGGCCCTAAAGATTTTTGTTGGGGGGGTTTTTAAGTGGGTAGATTTGTATTGTAGATTTGCAGGGAAAGAACTAGTACATGAAAGATTAGAGTGAATTAGAGTTAGGATAATAGTTTTGGCAATATTTTGGAGAAGATTAGAAGAGATGGACCTAGTGTACATGTAAAAGGGGTTGGCCTTGGCAAGCAGAAGAGTCACTTCATCAGAGACTGGAGTAAGGGAAAATAAAGTCAGGTGGATACGAGATAAGGAGAGACTGACAAAAGGAGCTCAGGGGAATGATCTCATTTTTTGTGAAGTTTCAGATAGGGTCTATATCTTTTTGATATATAAAAAGGCATTGAGAATATTTCTAAAATAACAGATGGTTTATCAATGTAGGAAATACATTAGAAGAGAAGAATTGCATAAAATGTATTGGTAGAGTTAGAAGTCTTAATCCTTTTTTTCAGGATAGTAAGGTGGATAACAATCTGGACCTGGAGTCAGGAAGATTCATCTTTCTGAGTTCAATTCCAGATTCAGAGACTTACTAGCTGCCTTTATTTCAGAGATATTCTCTTTGCTTTTTTTTTTAATATCAAAAAGATACAGTGTGCTCCTCAAACAGACCATCTGTTGTCTCATTCTCACTGGAACCAACCAATTTTTCCAGTCCTACATCACTCAGGAATGGATGTCTTTTATGACACTTTCCAAGCCCAAGTCATTCGTGGTCACATTCTGTCATTTCCTTGTGTCCTAAGTACAGTTTTCCATTTCCTTTTCAGTTTCTTTCCATTTTGATTCTTTGGAAACTAGCGTTTCCAATTTATTAATCACATGAGATCTCTAGGAAAATATTGATGTTCTTAAATGTTGGGGTTTTGAGCTGGAGTAGATTCAGATCATTCAAAATGCAGCAAAATTTCCAAAAGGAGATATAACCAAATTTCTTCCTCCTAATTAATTCTGAACCCATTTGTTTTTCATTTGCAATGATTTTCCAAGATATATCTTGATGGACTAACCAGATTGCTTGCTGGCCACACAATTGCCGTAATATTGGTAGTATGCATTCTCATCCATTGTGCTTTCCAAGTGTGGATGGTTAACCAGTCTCTTTCATATTGCTGTGGATTTTACAGGGAACTTTGTGATGTTGTAAAGGTCAATGAAAGTGATATAACTAATATCTATCAAGATGACCATTTAGAGAATCTTGCAATCTACAGGGAACCCATCTTTTATTTGTTCTCCTATAGATCCTCCTCTGTCATGTTGTCTTTTTCAGGTCTCTTTACATTTTTGGGGTAGCAGGGCAGCACATCTTTTCTGACTGTTTATGTTTTGAGTGATATATTTTACTTTTATAAGCCATTGGCAATGCATCAGCCTCTATTTACATTCAAAATGTCTCTCTCCATTACCTTTTATGTTAACTAATTTTTATGTTCTTCAGACATTGTGGTATTCTATGATTCATACTTAAATTGTGGCAATGGAAAGAATAATGGAATTAAGGCTTTGAAATCACAAAACAATTAGAATTATTAAAGAGGCAAAGTAGTCTCCCAAATGCTATCCACTCTTCTTTCTTCCCTTTTTTCAAACTTGGGTTTAGCCCATTATCTTTTTGTAAGGTAGACTGAAGCATTGATCTATAATGGATAGAGGCAAATTGTTACATGCCACAACGCACAGTCTTGTAGAGCTGCCATGAACAAGGAAGTTTATGTAATAAAATAGCTAATAAAATAGGTTAAAATATAGGTAATAAACAGAAGAGACAAAATTTGAACTCAAATCCTCTGCTTCCAAAGTCAGGGCTCTTTCTATTACATTGGAACTCTGAACCTGGGAGTCACAGACCTATATGTTAATATGAAGGTT